>NC_089792.1:22398698-22431198 GCF_040412425.1 Macrobrachium rosenbergii
TTATTTAAATTGTAAAGAGACTATGTTTATATGTATATAAATATATATATATATATATATATATATATATATATATATATATATATATATATATTCGTTTATGTTATATATATATTTATTTATATATTCATATATATATGTTTACTGAATATATATATATATATATATATATATATATATATATATATATATATATATATATATATATATGAATATATTTATAAATATATATACATATACAGTATATATATATATATATATATATATATATATATATATATATATATATATATATATATATATATATATATATATATATATATATATATATATTCAGTAACACTGATGTTTACTATTTTATCAATGGTCGAAAGTTTGTTTTATTTTTGGGGTAGGACCAAATTCAACTTCATGCCCAGTTACCTTATTCGCATATCCTGATTATGGTATCGGACTTTCAGGTCTAGTGAAACGCTGCTACATCATGCAATAATGAAGGACGAATAGTTACAACAAGCATGGTATTATCTGCTAGATAACTACCTTGTTTTGAAGGCTAGAGGATGTATTAGTTAAGACTAAAGGTCAAGAGGATCCTGTCTGCTATCGAATAGCACAGATTTTATCAGTGTATGTTTCTGAAAGTACTCTTGAAGCTTTTTGCTCTCGTTGTGGAATCTGGACTAACGAAACTATGATAACGGCAACAATATCCAAACTCACTTTTCGCCTTGGATTTATAAGAAAGCTCTTAGATTAACAGAACATTCATTCTCTGACACTACTGCTCAGTGCTATTCAGAGTGATATGAACAATATCTAACAGAAAAGAAATAAAATATGCAATTAATAAACGACATATTTATATTAGAAATGAGTGCTAACACAGGAATATTTTTCATGAAAATCCCGTTACTGAAAAAAACTGAAAATCATCATCACATAATAGATACCGTTTGTTCCTGCGATTTTAGTTGAATTAAATTCAAGCAAATTTAGTGAGTATATTTCATGTGAGTTATTTATTTGAGTACGTAATACTCGAATATTCCATGTTCTTCTTCGTTACTGCTTTCCTTGTGTAAATAAATTCACACACTACCATTTTCGTTTTAGAATTGTACGAGTTGTCTCGCAATTTATTACATAATGCAGTAGCGTATGTTGTTAAACGAGCTATAATTGATGAAAAAATATTTCTAATTAGAGATTTTAGTATTCAAGTCCATCACAATACTTGGTCAGTGGATTTGGAACCCAGTTCCTAAGATCTTCAGATTATGTATAATAAAAAACAAATCGCATGGTACCATTCCAAGATTTGACAGGTTTGAAACCACCAGCGATAAATTGGAAACTGCTTTATAATTAAGGCTATTATATTATCCTTTGTCGCATATTGCACATACTTTTATTGTATTTAAGTGTTAGACCCGACCCCCTTTTCTTTATGAAATAATGACTTGAGAAAGTCCTTTTGAAGTTTTAGTGCACCTTGATTATTTTTTGTCAGTAGTTTAAAAAAATCGCATTTACTTTCAATATTCAGACCCCTAAAAGAAAATGATCCCCCTTTGTTGCAATAAACTAATTTCCGTCCTCCCCTCGTCAAAAAACTTACAGTAAGGCTGCCACTGGTTTCCTTTCTTAATCAGAAAAGGAAATTTTATTTCTGATTTTTAGTTCCTTTCATTTCAGTTTTCATTCAACAATGCATGGAATCATAATCGGCAAGGGTTGGAAAACAAAGTCCATTTGGCGGAAATCAAACTCATTTTTTTTATTCAGTTATAAGAGAATAAATGATGTAAAAGGGAACGGACAATGGAAGCTTAGATTGCAAAATTGCTACGAAAAAAGAATATTAAGTGAATCTTGTATAAGGTCAAGTGAATATTGTATTAATTTTTGCATTTTAGGTTTGGTTTTCTGTAAAAATCAAAGTAATTGCAATAAATCTTTAGATCTGTCTACAAAAAAAAAAAATTGTTTAAAACACAAAAATTATCAAATTTTGTCCAGGGCATGTAGTATGTTCGTAATCACAGCAAAGTATTTAAGCATTAATTTTTCGATTAAGTAGTACACAGACGCGGACACAAACTCATTTTTTTTTTTTTTTTTAGCTCTGTGGTGATTATTTGTTTAAAATGATAAGGAAACTGTGGTTTATTTGTTATCTCAGTTTTGAATTGACCAGAACATTAATTATTTCAGATGTGATGTAAGTTTCCAACGATTTTAGATTGTTTCCGTATTAATTATAAGTAATACCTAAGTAATATTCCTTTGGTCTTAGGCGCATTCGTGACAGTATCACTGCTAATTTTATATGAGAATTGTTCACAATGTTCAGTCAGCCCTTAACAATGACTGATTAGGTTTTCGAAAGTACAGAAATGCTATGTAGTACGGTAGCTCTTTTCAAAAAGCAGAATAATTAGAATCTAAATGAAAGAATTACTTGAAAGAAACTTAGTTGTTTGAGAAGGATTGATGAGGCTGTCTCCCTCTTCAAATGAACTTGTGCTTATGAGACAGATATACTTTCTTTTGATAAGATTCAGTACATTCATCTGATAATTGTCAAGAGTTATACACCATATATATAAAACGATAAAAAACAAAATGATAAATTAACCGGATGAATGTGGCGTTATAGTTTATTAGACCCTTAGTGTTGAGTTGTTAATCATATTTCTTTCGTCATAAACACGTAAAAATAAGATTACAAATATAAATAAGTATTAAATTTGGAACAAAAGCAAAGCATAAATATTCACTGTCCTCTTGATAATATAATTGCTTTCATCTGACTATGTACAAGAAAAAAAAAATAATTAAAGTTCTCTTAATAATAATACTATTCTTTTCAATAAAAGTGAGAAAAAAAATGTTCGAAGTGCTATTGATAATATAACTGTCTCATTCTCAACTGGCACGAAAAAATGTTCGAACTCTTGTTGATAATATTACTATACCCATCTCAATAGGAACGAGGAAAAATATTCAAAGCCCTGTTGATAATATAACTGTCTGCATCTCAATAGGAAAGAGAAAAAAAAATATGCGAAGTGCTGTTGATAATAATACACTATCTATCCCAATAAGAACGAGAAAAATATTCAGAGTTCTCAGTGGGTAAGAAAAAATAATGCGAAGTCCTCTGATAATAATACTGCATCCATCTCAGTTGAAAAGAGAAAAAAAATATTCGACGTGCTGTCGACGATAATACTCTAGGAACGAAAGAAAATATTCGAAGTCCTGTTGATAATATAACTGTTTGCATCTCACCAAGAGCGCGACAGACATCAGGTCTTCCTATCTTTTAGAAACCACGGAGCAAATTGGGGAGTAAAAATTCCTTTTATTGCCACAGCAGAAACAGATGCAGGAACTGGGAAAAACAATTGTTTTTTTATCACTTTCACCTCGACGCTGTAAGGCTTCAATGGGTTAAATAATAGCGCACTTTCACAGAAGGACTGACGAACAAATTGCTCTGTCCCGAAACAAAGTAATTTATTACCGTGGATAAATGAAGGCCATATCTTACCCAGAAGTATCGGAGCGTTAATGATTTGTTTGAAAAAGACAGCACCCGCACAAAAGAGGGATTTTTTTCCATTCACTGCGGCTGAGTGTGCAGAGTTTACCCTGTCTCTGGCAATCGTTGTCTTTGTTCCTAAACTTGTTTGCAGACTTGTAGTTGATTATCACTTAAAATTAGAATCGAGTGTAAACACAGAGAGAGAGAGAGAGAGAGGGATCAAAAGAGAGAATTAAGTGAAACAAAAGAGAGAGAGAGAGAGAGAGAAACAAAGAGAGAGAGAGAGAGGTGGGGTGGTGCTGCCCTTTATTCTTGGTCGTATCGCAACATAGAGTGGATGGAGTCTAGGATTTATAAACTAGGCATTACTGGTACACATTCTTGGATTTACGGATGCATAGGAAGGCGTGTATAACATAGGAAAATACTTATGATAAGGTTAAAATGCTATGTTGTCATTACCATGGTGTGTTCAAAAGTTAGGCAGAGCTTAGATTCCTAGGTTGCGTCCAACGCTACAGTATACAAGCGGCAAACACACGTCCGTAACTTACCTTATCCATATCACAGAGAACAAATCTTTGGCAAATGCTGCATAATCATGTGAAGAACTATAGTCAGAACTAAAATAAGCGTTAACGTATATTCAAGCTGTTTGTGATATACGCTTTAAGTTACCAAAGTGTTTGTGATATTTTTCATTGTAGAATGGGCCTACCCTACTCATGTATAGCTAATTTTTTGTACACTCTTTAACAGTCACAGGTACTACATTTTGCTGAGCAAAGTCTTGAGACCTTATATATTATATGCCTTGTCCCTTAGGCATGGGGAGAGCCTGCAAAAGGATTTTGACATCATAGGGGATATAATGCTGGGATGTCCTTGGTATAATGATGCTCTCCTGAACTATGCTTCTCGCCCATTGGGCAAGAACACACTAAACAATGGGATATAGACGCACGTTTATGTCTTCATCTGCATTTGAAAATATGAAGAAAGATGTCTGTGAATATAACATGTGCATTACTAATGAAAGGAACGTGGTTGAAATTGCAGGTACTGGTGCAATCTGTTATTTAAAACTTGAGGGTAGACAGATTCACTTACGAGTTTGTATATCTTTTTAGAGTAACCATCCGTCCTGTTCCCAAGCAGGATGACTTTTTCTGATATTTTTATATCGTTCTCAATCTCTTTGTGGGTGAGCTTTTCTTCTGGGTAATATCTTACAATGTTACGTAGGTAGTCAGCCTTCAATGGCTCATTACTGCTGGATATATACCTGATTATTTTTAAACATATTGAGCAGAAACTCTTTCAAACGAAATTTGCTGAAAGCTATTACCAAAAGAATTAAAGTAACTCGCTTATCTTATATAATATTTTGTTGAACTTTTTTCACTTCTGTCATATGAAATAATATTTTCAAAAAGCAAAACTTACTTTACGAAGCCATCCAATAATTTCAACAGCCTTAACGATTAAAAACAACATCAAATAAAATAGATTTTTTTTAAGGCAATTACTGGTATTCATTCGATTACAACTGCTAGTGCACCTCTATCGAAAAAAAAAAAAATAATAATAAAGTGACGAGGAAGATGGCTGAAACGGGACGTTACGGTCCATTCTGAAGGTACAGCCAAGGTAGCTGTATTCATTAAACTTATATAAAGTCAGTGTTGAGTCTGTGTAAGGGCTGGACGACGGTAAATCTGAATGGCTATCATTGTTACAGCAAAATGAAAAAGACAAGTACCTTTGACATTACATTAGATAGGAATAGTTTTATACCATTCTGTTATAATATTGTTTTAAACAATGCCCTATTCCTTCTTTCACTTGTAGAGTCATTACAGTGTTTATTGCATATTGCTTTTGCAATAATCCTATGGAATTTTCTGTCAACATCGTAACTTTAATTTGCTATGAAATGATGATTTAATATCCGATAATAAATCTCAAATTCTAGGCGATATGTTTGTATTTTGATAAAGTACAAAGATTTTTGTATAGTTCTTAAAAATCTTTAATCTTTAACAATCTCTAGGTAAAGAATTGTAACAACTTTCTGTATAGATTATTGTCAAGCGATTAACCGAAAATTTTCTATTTTCACGATTGATTTTGAAAAAGCAATTGCAAAAGGAGCACAAAGATCCCACAAAAAACATCTGGAATAAGTACAATAACAGTAACTTTTACTCCTTATTCTGAGAAGAATTTTCAGTAATCACTTTGCCAGACGAATCCGGACCAAACCATTACCCTTCGCTCTTCTTGCCGTCCACAAGTTTCGAAATCCAGAGCTAGATCTTTCCATTTGATAAAAGTTTTCAGGTCTGCTAAGATCAGCCGAGGGAGTCCTGGTGGCATTTTGCATAAGAATTAGCCTTCCTTTATGACGCAATATTTGTCAAGTTCAGACATCATTCTGCCTTTCGCTTCTTCTGCAGTCGTTCTAGGGGAAGAAGGTTTCTTATTTTTTTGGTTGTAGCTGAAGGAATTGGGAGAATTGTATTTCTCTTTTTCTAGATTTTGCCTAAATGAGTGGTAGGTTTTTCGAGTAATTGTACATAAACTTGTTTTGTGGTGATTCTAATCATCAGTTTTCTTCTAAAATAAAGTTAATTTAGGCCTAGCTTTCAAAACATAAATATGGGTATAGATATCAACATATATTTATTAATATACGCACATGCACAACAAGGCGCATCTGCATATCCACCTTATTACATTGGTGTTGCTGAATGAGATATATTTCCATAACTTTAGATAAGATGTTAAATGATGTCGGATATGTTTCTATACAAGGAACACTATGTCTTCCGTATACTTGTATTCATAGTATATGTTATACAAACAGTATAAACGGGCTAAAAACAGAATAATGCGTCGTGAAATATGAAGAGTGGAAATCGTTCGTCATAATAATTCTCTAATGAAGGGTGAGAAGACGTTGAAAATAAGGTTCTTTATTTAGTAAAGATATGACGGTAAAATGAAGCAGAAGGATATAAGTTGTTAATATTCAGGAAAAATGAAAATATTTCGTTGTTGTAGAGAGAGAGAGTCATCTAACTTAGAAATCTCACCCTTACTAGTCTTTCTTCCTGGCATCATTCCTCTAAACCTTTGTAATCTAATTGCTGCGGCCTTCAATTTGTATCCACTTAAGGTTTTTATCGGTCACGTGCTTTCCTAGAACCAGTCAACATGTATCATCTGCAAATCCAAGTAAATCCATTTTTAATACAAATTCTATATTCCAGTTCAACAAAATGTCACTGCACCTGCTTTCTTTCCCGGAGCTTCTTTCATCACTCGCGTTTCAACTTACCAAAGTGAACTATAATTAAATATAGACCTTGCGTCTTGAACATCTTATAATGATATATGGAAAATATTTGCCAAGAGCTTTATTTTAAACAATTACGTTATATTATGTAACAATTGCCTTTGGATATTTGAGAAGAAGAGTGCTTGAGAATAATACAGTGTCCATGTAAAGATATCACTCTCTTTAATTTTCACTGCAACCGAATCATGTAATTGCATGACCACTTCACAAATCTAACTCTTCCCTGTAAATATAGAATTTGGTTAAATGTGCGTATTTAAGGGATCTTCATCAAAATTAACGGCTTTTGATAAAGGACCTAACTCCATCTTGTGTTCGGTAAATAGGCACTTCATGTTTTATTGAGATTAAGGGTGTCCAAGATAAAGCTGCGTTTGCTTTCAATTTTTCATTGGGGTTTCATCTTCTTGAATGATAGTATACATACATACATTCATACATACATACATACATACATACATACATACATACATACATACATACATACCATTAACGCGCACGCATTTATATATACACACACCCATACATATATATATATATATATATATATATATATATATATATATATATATATATATATATATATATATATATATATATATATAGGTAGAGTGATTGACGCGCTCTCTCTCTCTCTCTCTCTCTCTCTCTCTCTCTCTCTCTCTCTCTCTCTCTCTCTCTCTCTCTCTGTGCTTTTAGAAAAGTTCTGCAGTTTTCACCTTGGAAGCTATATATACGTCACCTCGTGTTATTAAGTAGATTGAACTTTACGAAAAACCTTTTCCAAAGTAAAGCTATTCTCCACCTAACCTTCATTAAGAACAAGTTCAACAGATTTAGGAAATCAAAAGGAATAGGTAAAATTAATTGATTGTTACGTTATTGTTACGTTTCATTGCAGAGGCAGAAACTATGCAATTTGATCGTATGCCCTGAAATATTTATATACAGTTATTAATCATGTGGATTATCTCCAAACTTCGTCAGCTTGATAAGTAAAATGAGAGAGAGAGAGAGAGAGACAGAGAGAGCCAGCCAGCTCATTGCTGTTGAGATATGTGAGACTATTTTCTATTTCCGTCGTAACGACCCCATTTTTCCGTCCCTTCCCAAACCACTGTTTCCTTCTCATTGAGTCGGGCAGTTGCCTCTATTCTAGCCCCCTGGAGTTTGGAGTCTTTGAAGGCCTCCCTCCAGACAGGGAAGATTTTAATACACAAGGAAACGACTTTCTGAAATCTTTTTGAATGGAAAATTTCTTTTAACAGAATGAGTTTCAAGAGACTTGAGGTACAGTAAATATTTTGCTCACTGACAAAAAGTAGGATAAATTAATAGACAAACAGATAAATATTTATGTGGTCTATAAAACCAATTACACACAAGTCAGAAGAGCAGATTCTACGATATGATAAAAAATTAATTGCTCCAAAGCAAGAGTGTTGTAGTGAAATACAAGTAGCAATGATGTGCTTCGACTTGGGTTGGTAAATTGTGAAGCAGAATGACTCGGCTTTACTCAAAATGCCGTATACGACCCAACGAAAAGTTTAACGTGATCGAGAGAAGAATATGTTTAAAATGAAAAAATGGTCGAAGGTTAAGTTCTTTATAATTTAGAAAATTATAGAGAACTTTGTAAATTGGAAAATAACAAAGCTATATTTTTCATTGTTCCTTCGTATTTCATCGTTTGTATGTGTAGGTATTTAGGGGCCTTATTCCTCCCCAGCTGTTATTTTTTCAAATGTAATAAATAAAAACTGAAGTATATTTGTCACCCCAAAATAATCGATAAATGAACGACATTTGTCGCTTTTATTTATCATTCAGGCGAGTACTGCGATTTACATAGATCTGATTATCATTTAACCTGATCAAATTCTTCCACACGGCGAACACAAAAAATGAAGATTGCGTCATTGTTACAATTCCTGGTATGGCTTTATAGTGATCCAACGTTATAGTTAAAGAACCAACTTTACTACGGGCCGATCGCACGTGATCAGAATACAAAGGCAATGTCAACGACACAGGATCTTCCAAGAAATCCCAGACCCCATTACTCCACTGGCGGTGCTTAGGTTATTCATATGAAATGATTTCCAAACGAATGGCTTTCATTTTCGTTTCTTCAGTCTTTTTCTTTTCTGTCGGGGGAACAGTTCAGAATTACACAACAATTTGTCGGGGAGGTGTTCAGGGAAGGTCCAGCCAATGCTTGTTTAGTGACGCTTTTGTGTACTTATTTCATTGCATTAATTAGGATGAACAGGCCAGAATTACTCGACAGTTCTCTGAGGCAACGAATTTAGTCAAATTCCGGCAGCCGCTGTCGTCATTTAGATCACGTGGTTGTCAGAGAATTAACAACCAAAAGGGATACGGTCGTTTGTCCTCTGAAGGACTGCGAATTTGTTAACGAGTGGGGGCTGGTGGAGCGGAAATTTGGGACGATCATATTCTGCACTATTATCGATACCGTACAAAACCTGTTGACGTATTTGGAAAGAGTTTTGTGCGGCAGAATCAGCATTTGTATCTACGTAATGAACAAGAATGGGACAGAACATTTTCTTAGAAGTATTTTATTGTATATTCAGATTGTAAAAGTGCTCTGGAAAGCCTTAATAATTATGATTCATCCCGTCCTTTAGTACAAAAGGCTCAGAGTCGCGTAGGCGTCAAACAGTATGTTTTTGCTGGACTCTTGGTCAAGTTGGGATCCCAGAGAACGAAGAAGCAGACAGAGAAGCAAAGAATGCCTGTACCCAAGGAGAAACTGAGATAAATAGAGTGCCCCACTTAGATGTGGTTTTATGATAGCTTAGAATAAAGTCTAGCACAATCGCAGCCTATGTCTTACACATAATAAGCAAGCTCAAAGATACATTGTGCTTTTTATGTTAGGATACCTACAACCTGACCATGTTTTATGAATGGAATCGACATTTACGTTAATGAATCGTACGTCCATTGCGTCACTGATATCATTCTTTCGGTCAGATTGGAATTGCATTCTTATTGCTCGTAGTCTGTACTTATCGTTCTCTGCCCTTTGATCCTGAAAAACATACGAATACAATAGGGCCAAGGCATAGAGATGCCATAACGACGTATGCGAAGTGTAGCATGTCACTTTATACCAAGGTAGGCTGTGCATGTAGTAAACCTAAATGCAAGCGTTAATTAACTGAAATAATACCAAAATGCTTAACTACTGCTTGTTCACGCAAGCGGCGTGCACGCACAAACACACACACACACACACACATATATATATATATATATATATATATATATATATATATATATATATACATATATATACTGTATATATACATATATATATGTATTATATACATACATATATGCATATATATGTGTATGTATATTTGTGTTCGTGTGCCCCTGCACGCATGCGTACATAGGTCTATCCTGGTTTAGACTTATGGTAAACATCATACACATTGTGGGTCTTATTTCCTTTACTTTAAGCTTATAATGAAAATATTATAATAATTAATTCAACTTGGCATATAGCTGTAGTTAACCTATCGCACAACACTAATTAATCCAGGGTTATTTATGTGAATGTAATTCACTAATCCTTGTCAATTATATTTATTCATTTTTTGAAGTACACAGTTTGAAATTATTATTGGTCAATCATGAAGTCACAGTAGGTTAATTTCCTGTTGGCAAAGGAGCTTAACGAGCGATATAATTAACATGTATTTAGATTCCACACCGAGCAGTCGGTTCAGCAGGAATAATATATACTATATTGTTTCAACACAATATCACTATATATATATAGTACATTCATTAAATTTTTTATATAATATGATATATATATTATTTATAAACTACATTCAGAACAGATTTAATTATTTCAAACTCATGAACACTTAATTTATGATTTGTGTTATGAGATGCTTGAAACTAAATTCATTTGAACAGTAAAAGGTTGCTAAAGGATTTAGAGATTATTTTCTTGTGTCATCTAAGAGTATTGCTTTGTTGCTGGACGTACTGACTTGATCGTTATTGTCACCCAATATATTATATTTTGCTTATAATAATCGTTGTGGTTCTAGTTTTTCCATTAAAAAGTACTGTATAGCATTTATTCAACGAACATCAGCTTACGTAATTGTTATTAAACTATATTTTGTATTTGCCAAATTTCCTAACAATGCCATTTTATCTTTATGCTTATTTTTCGCATTTATTTTCCTAGAAAGTGGGTAATTAATTATTTCATCAAAATTATTCTTTTGTATTTTGATTTTGATACGACCAACAGACTTGGTAGCCTTAAAAGATTCAAACCTGTATTTGAACTTGGAAACCATATTTTAAAACATGTTTATCTATTAAATACTAAAGAACAATTCAACTACTACACATGTCTTCAGCGATCATTCGTAGCAACTTGATTCTCTTGCAGATAATGACATAAGCGCTGTTAAAATATTGTTTACATTTACGTAATCCCCGGAAATCATGCAGTCCGAAAATCAGTGTAATTGGCATTATAAATTTTACGTATTATTTTAGTCTTTTTATCACGTATGTTCCTAGGTTATAATTACAAATTACGGTTACGTCACAAAGCGACCTAAAGTTCTGTCGATCATGAAATTTTAATTGGCCGAATCATAATTAGGCACATGAATAGACATAATTTAGGTGCCACATAATGCAGTGGCTTCAGGAGGAATGATTATTCATTATCTGGATACAGTTCAGTGAAAAACCTTTGTCAGTATACTTCGTAGCATAATTTCATTGAATGACTGTAAACTCTCTTGTACTAAATTATCAAATGTGTTTGTATTTGTATCGTAATCCAATTCGAATCCCCGTAGGGGTGTGGTGCCGTCATTGCACCTAATGGGGTAGCTCTTCGTTGGGAGAGTCGGTAGAACTGTGGACTAGTACTTGCAGAGTTCGAGTCAGCCTGATGAAGAGTTAGAGGAATTTATTTTGAAATTCATTTCTCGTATAATGTGGTCCGATTCCACAATAAGCTGTAGGTCCTGTTGCTAAGTAACCAATTGGTTCTTAGCCACGTAAAATAAGTCTAATCCTTCGGGCCAGCCCTAGGAGAGCTGTTAATCAGC
Organism: Macrobrachium rosenbergii; assembly: GCF_040412425.1. NCBI lineage: Eukaryota > Metazoa > Arthropoda > Malacostraca > Decapoda > Palaemonidae > Macrobrachium > Macrobrachium rosenbergii. The sequence continues at coordinate 22,410,745 of NC_089792.1, forward strand.
TCAGTGGTCTGGTAAAACTAAGGTATACTTAACCTTTTTAACCTCACAGGGTGCACTGTAGGCATTACTAAAGGTTCTTTGCTGCGTCCCTTCTGCCCCTACCTGAAACCCCTTTCATTCCTTTTACTGTATCGCCATTCATATTATCTTTCTTCCATCTTCCTACCACCCTCTCCTGACAATTATTTCATTGCAACTACGAGGTTTTCCTCCTGTTACACCTCTCAAACTTTCCTACTCTCAATTTTCTTTCCAGCGCTGAATGACCTCCTAGGTCCCAGTGCTTGACCTTTGGCCTAAACTCTGTATTCTTTCCTTCCTTCCTTCCAATTCGAATGAACTTGGCTATCAAAATAAAACAATCCACGCTAATGGGCATACTTAACGTATTTTTTAGATGACTGCAAGAACTTTTTGTCAGCTGGCCTAGAGGGCAAGGGAGGCGGAAACAGGGCAAGGGAGGCTGAAGAAGGGTGGGGGTGGGTGGGTGATAAATTTGGGGATAAGTGAGAGAAAGGGGTAAGCTAGCGTGAAATAGGTTGGAAAAGAAGGAAGTCTGTAGTAAACTGATCTTACTGCTTGGCGCCTTGAACTAAGTAAGTATACCATAGTTTAAAGACCACTGAGCTGATTAACAGCTCTCCTAGGGCTGGCCCGAAGGATTAGAATTTTACATGGCTGAACCAATTGAAGTTTTATTGTGGAATCGAACCACATTATAGCGAGAAATGAATTTCTGAAATACATTCCTCTAACTGCCGGCCGCGGAAATTGAACTCCGACCCATCGAGTGACAGTCTGAAGCTCAACCGATTCGGAACAAAGGGCTGGCGCCCTGAACTACCTAGGATGAATACAGTAAACACTACTTGCAATGAGGAGCGTCTGTACATTTGTTTTGGCTTAAGATAAAGGGCGCAGTTTTACGAGCAAAATTAACTATTTGCTGCATCATCGCAGTAAATATTCGTACTGTCATGAGTTGCTTTTGTTTACATATGTAAATACAAGTCTTCCAACCAGGCGGAGTTACAGTTGCATCTGAGAGGTGAATTTCTGTGCTCATTTCTTTCAGACTTAGAGGTTTCCTTGGGAAGCACGACAGTTCATTTACTAATGACACTGGACCACATGCATATGTTTATTTCCCTTTTTTCACGTGAAATCCACTGCTTCTGTGCATTTGGTTTGAACTTGAGCTTCTTCATTTCCCATCACAACTTCTAACCTTATTCGGTGCACTTCCGGAAATGCCTTATCATGATAAACGGACGTCGAATGTTCCCCTTTCACTTTGCCACAGATTGCAAAAAGACTGTCTCGTATTTTGTCCAATTGCCCTGAGTTTCGTCCGAGGAAATGTTTGTTTACCATAAACTGTCTGGTCTGCGGAGGATTTTTATGTCAGGGTGTTTCACTGTTTATATATATATATATATATATATATATATATATATATATATATATATATATATATATATATATATATATATATATATATATATATATATATATATATATATGTGTATATATATATATACATTGTGTATATACTATATATATATATATATATATATATATATATATATATATATATATATATATATATATATATATATTATATAGCTCAAATTGCTCCTTGTGATTACAAGCAAGATTACCTTAGAAATGCGTATGTGTATGAAAAGAATCTGCAGATTATATATAACGATTTCCTAATGCTGTTTGTTATAGTTGATGATGAAACGAGCAACTGAAATTACTTAAAGAGCTGAGGAGAAAATTTTGCCTTTTGTTTGATATGTTCATGTCTCGCAAAGAGACACCCATCTCATTATCCTCCTATCTCCTGTTCCCCCTCGTTATTTATGGCGTGCTTCTTCTTCTTCTTCTTCTTCTTCTTCTTCTTCTTCTTCTTCTTCTTCTTCTTCTTCTTCTTCTTCTTCTCTGGGTCTTATACTACATTTGCATTACCCCGTTAATACAGTTCCCCCTTTACCTGACTTTGATGTCTTTATCCTTGGAAAAAATCCTCCGTTTTTTTTTTATTGTGGAAAGTGCCTTTTTGTAACCTGTAAATAGAATAATTTGAATTTTGTATTCAAGAGTGATTGGAAAAAATGGAATATTTTTTCCCTGGATTTGTTTTTTATTTTTCTTTAGCCATTTAACCATTTCTCGTTTCAGTGTTTTGTTTTGACAAAGTTTCATTTCTGTTGTGTTTGTCGGTATTTAGACGATACTGAAATCAGCCATTTATTGTATTTCATTGTGTTTTTCTTATCCGCTTATATTTTTACTCCTAGATTCAAGAACAAAGCCATGAATCTAATCGTTAAATGTAGAACGGCTCTTGTTCACGCATAAAGTACTTTGAAACTGCAACATGTAATATAACGTTCTTATAATGTTGCTTTTTTAATAACTTGTTGGCCATATTCCCTTACAGAAGGCAAATTAAGTTCACCTGGACAAGTTTGCAGAATAAGGGGTCTAGAGTGTAAACCAAGAATCTGTCATTTTCGTTGGATTGTTCTCCTTATTGTTACCCATAATATAGATTCTTTGCCAACACGATGGATTCTCCATGTGCGATTTGGTTTACAATCAGTCCTAAAACTTGACTGTGATTCTATAATATCTTAGCTCTGATTCACAATAAGGATAGTTTTATTTCATGTATCCATGTTATATATATGTATATATATATATACATACATACATACATACATACATACATACATACAGGTATATACATACATACACACATGCATACATACATGTGTGTGTTTTTTTAATGTCTGTTGTTTTTTCATGTATACGTAATTTGTCAATTTTATTTTAAGCCCGTGTCACACGAAAACGTAAACTGACACTCGTTGCCAAGAGGACACTGAGAGAGGTAAAACGTGGCTGGTATTCTTGCACGAACACGACCCCTTGCAAATAAAAAAATAAGAATCTAGAAATGGCGTCCAGTTCAACTGAATACTACTGTTATCCTTAAAAAAAAAGTCTAAAAATTTGTTTTAAGAAAAAAATCAATCTAATTAGATTTAAAAGATGTAATGTGATTTCATTTCACCGTCACCGGTGTAACATTAAACAAATCCTTTTAAAAATAATAAGTTTATTCGTGGTTTGTGCAAGAGTTCAAGACCTCAGCATAAATAAATGTATTGAGTTTCATTTTTCCGTCTTATCTATCAAACTCCGACGAAAGAAGGTAATAAATTATGAACACAGCCAATGTAAAGCCCAACAGTTTATCACAACCTTCTGAAAAATTCGCATTTCCGTTTGCACTTGCATTTTACTTACTTTAGATAAGGAGATTTTTCCTCTTGGTTAATATTCTTATATAACTCTGGTTCTTTCTGTGAATTTATTTCTGGCATTCGTGTCACAAATTTTATCTGCAAATTCCTTGTGACTGGATATTCCATTTGCACATCCCAGCCCATTTCTATCTGTTATTTTCAGTGAGTTTATAAAACATAGATGAAGCATAGTATAAACTTCCGTACATAAAACACAAATAAGTTATATATATATATTATATATATATATATATATATATATATATATATATATATATATATATATATATATATATATATATATATACATACATACATACATACATACACACACACATACATACACACACATACACATATTACACACATAGATACATATATATTCATGAAGCTACAAATGTCACTTTATATCCAATTCACGCTACTTCGGGAATATCCCCGATGAGGAATTATCACCGATGGGGAATTTTTTAAGTGATAAATGGATCGGTACCGCCGGGTCTCGATCTCTCGACAGGCTACCTTCCAGCGACTCCATTCGACGGTCAAACCATTGAGCCACCAGAGACCCGGCGGTACCTATCCATTTATCACTTAAAAAAAATTCACCTTCGGTGATAATTCCCCATCGGGGATATTCCCGAAGTAGCGTGAATTGGATATTAAGCGACATTTTTAGCTTCATAAATGTACTGTATATAAATCACGGAGTGATAAAAATTTCAGATACATATATACACACATATTTATATATCTTATAATTCTTAAAATGATAGCATTGTCTTTCCTCTTGTATTCTTTCATTATTCGACATCTGTAATGAAGATAGATATACTTAGTTCCTCTCCCATTTTCGTCTTCGTTACTCATTTTGGTTTCTGCATCTGTTTTTTTTCAAGCACTGCATAAAATAGAAATAATTTATAAATTCCCTTACAAGCATTTCCATCTATTTCCTCTGCTGCAGCCTTCGTCGTGCATCCCCAGTTTCCCGTGACTTGTTTTGCCCTTATTCTCAAAAGTCACCTTCATTTTGGGACATTTTTCCAGTATTATTCCCAGACATTCGTCGTTTCTGTTTTCCGACCGTCCTAGACTGCAAAATTCTCTGGCTCTTGAGATAAACGTTTTCTCCCCCTCGTACAGAAACGTTTTTGTTTTCAGTTTTGCATTTTTCAAATTTATCATCTTCAGACACCCTACGTTCCTCCCTCCCCCCCCCCTCCATTACTCTCTCCCTTTCCTTATTCGTGTTTACTCTCTTGAGTGAGCTCATTCATCTCTTTATTCAGATTTATACAATGTTTAGTCTTGACGAAACCTTTGTTCTAGACTCTTTAAGTTCCTGTTTACTTCATTTTGTCATTCTTTGTTTAATCCATGACTTTCATTGTTATTAGTGAACTTCTGAATCACTTTTCTTATATCAAACTGAAAAACTATCATCGTGAAAAGTGAGTTTCATTGTTAATATTCCTTGTTGCATATGTGCAACTTTTCATTTCAATAGAATTCCTAAGCGTTTTTATTAGTCCAGTCTTCACAAACTCCTTTATTTTCACTTACGCTGCTTCACCATCACCCTTTCAAGTAAACTTTTCACTCCATTAATTACGAACGTTCTTTTCAGCACCCTCAAGAACAATCGCCGAACCAGGTGGTATCAAAGGGTTTTATTTTCCGTGCCACGAACTATGTTCATAAATTTATTGTTATTGTTAGTGTGCTGCCAAACATTTCTGAATGAGGTCGTTTTCATTTTTACATAAGGAAATTTAGCTTACGTCCCTTCGAGTCGATGGACCTCGTAATTGTTTAATATTCTTATGAGCCTTTAAAGTATTTTCTCCTCCTGGGATACATCAAATGTCGTTCCAGGCGTAGGCGCCCGTTATGGGACAACAAACAAACTCTTAAAAGATCCCCAAACTTTTTTAAGGGTTAGGAAGTGTAACCATTACATTTGGCTCTGAGTTTTGGTTAAGGTTTTGCATAATAAACTTCAACATTTTTTGCAAGAGAATTGTAAGTAAACCGACGAACTCTGTCTTCATATAACAGCCCATGTTCGTTTTAACAAATATATTTTCCTATTCAGAAGACTGGTTCGTAGATACTTTTTGTGCAGAACTTTGTCTTTCCTTCGGTCACGAAACTTATCACGTGAATATCTCCGTTTCCATTAATGCCAAGAAATAAACGAGAACTATGTTTTCTCTTTAGTTTTAGTTTAGATTTCGTAGTTCAATGACTCCGGGTAGAAATTCAACTTTCTCCAGGGAGGAAACGACCTAGAATATGTATGGTTAACTCTTTTCCCTAGAACTTTCAGAGAGAGAGAGAGAGAGAGTTCATTTAAGGTTAAGAGTAACATGTAACAGAAACCAAAGCTTTTATATAATTTGTAATAGTGTTTTTTCCTTCTACTTCGGAATGAAGCTGAAATAAAATTTTTGTAATTCATTTTTTTTTTTATTTTTCCACCTGCTAATGAGAACCAGTCATCCTTCTGTCATTGTTAAAATGTGCAGTGCATCTGCTAACTAACCTTCTGCTAGCTAATTACATCAGTCTAAGTGCTATGATTATATTATTTTTAAAACCAGTTAGTTTAAGCTGTTAAGGTGCCTTGTATTGGTGATGGTTTGAGTGAAGAGACATCGAGATGAAATATTCTTTCATCGAAATGAAATCTTCTTTCATTTATAAGTTAACCTGCCTGTTGAATCACCTTCCCTGAATTAGCATTATATAAGTCATAATTCATATATATATATATATATAAACCTGTCCTCTTGAATCATCTGTCATGTGGAATTAGCATTATATATATATATATATATATATATATATATATATATATATATATAAAATATAAATGTGACTAACCATTGACCATTCAGTAATGGAATTCAACCAGACACTGTGAATATAATGGAACCACGACAAACGGTGTGAATACATAACGCATACATCAGCGGAAATGACTCGATTAATTCTCTCTCTCTCTCTCTCTCTCTCTCTCTCTCTCTCTCTCTCTCTCTCTCTCTCTGAATCATCATCTTCTTCTTCTTCTTCTTCTTCTTCTTCTTCTTCTCATAAACCAGCAATAAATATACTATTATGAATGTTGGTCTCACTCAAAAAGACAAGAGTCATCTATTCGAAAGCTTTTGCGCGCGGGAGGGAAATGAATTTTCGATGGTGCAAACGATTCTTTTTTTTTTTTTTTTTTTTCTTAACCTTTATGCAAAGATTTTTAGGTTTTGGAAAAATCCCACAAAGCACCCCACCCTGCCGTGATATATCCACATTTTAAAGCGAGAAATGGGTTTTATTTACGCCGCCTCTGTAATGGTTGAACGAGCGTGGTAAACTTTGTTCATCGTGGACTTGACACAGTTGCGTTGGGCTTTTATCCAAGCAAAGGGCCTAAACGGAAGCGAAATGGGCTTATATATGTCGAAAGGCATGTTTAGAATTTTCTTAACTTTTTGTAGGAAAATCCTTATGGCTATCTGGTGGTTCATAGTAGAAGAGATACCGAATTAGGAGTCTTAGAGATGTGCCTACTATCCCTACTCAGGCTCTGAAGATAAAATATAGGGTTCCAATGTTTTAATAGTTTGTTGAGAAAAGCCACCGTAGCGTGGATAGGTGGCCGATTGAAGGCAATGGATTGTAAATCTATGCATTGGACTGTTCCCTCTGTTCAGGCTATGTAGTTTAAACGAAGGCGTCAGGCTGCAATCCTGAAATATGTTCAAGTTTAGAAAAGTCTGGGCAACCCTATGGTGTATGGATTTTTATAACCGTTCAGTTTCGTTTTGCTAAGATGTTCCGCGAGGAACAAGGGGAGTGTTTATTATTCCTCCTCTTAGTTTTAGAAAGAAAACGTGCTACACACTTTTTACCCTGCACTTATCAATGCATCGTGAGAGGTAACTGAAGAAAGTATGGGCTTCAGAAAGTTTGGTCATGGCCTCTCTCTCTCTCTCTCTCTCTCTCTCTCTCTCTCTCTCTCTCTCTCTCTCTCTCTCTCTCTCTCTCCAGTATTTTTGGAAATAGTATATTTTAGTTCAGAGTCTTCCATTCTCTCTCTCACTAAAAAATGTTTGGAAATAGTGCATTTTAGTTCAGAGAATCTCTCTCTCTCTCTCTCTCTCTCTCTCTCTCTCTCTCTCTCTCTCTCTCTCTCTAAAAAATGTTGGGAAATAGTGCATTTTAGTTCAGAGAATTCTCTCTCTCTCTCTCTCTCTCTCTCTCTCTCTCTCTCTACAGCATTATTGGAAGGTGTGCATGCCTGATATGAATTTCAGAGGATTCCATTAGCCAAATCACTTATCTGTTCTCTCTCTCTCTCTCTCTCTCTCTCTCTCTCTCTCTCTCTCTCTCTCTCTCTCTCTCTCTCTCTCTCTCTCTCTCTGTGCGGCAGTGATGGAATGAAGTGGACTGCTCGTTTTCCACATGCCTGATTTGAATTTCAGAGCCTGCCATCAGCACAACCATGCAAACTAATCGTGTGCAAGCTTCTCATGATTTGCTCTAAAAAGATTCCTGTCGATAACCGAAAATGAAATTTACACTCTTCTAGTTTGAAATCCGGTGTCATTATTGTGAACGACTACTAGAACAGTTCAGGAGAGGATCTTGGGTACTAGAGTGGAATGTAGAAGTCTACCTTTCCTGCTTTACTTCTTTCAATTTAAGAGGAACAGCATTCTCTTTGCAAGTATCCAGTATTGGATGAAGTTATAACATTGCTTGTGTTAGCTTTATTTGTTGTATTATAATTTCACTTGAGAAATAAAAATTGGGAAAAAGTAGAACAACAGAGTGATAATAGATGGAGGGAAAATAATTTAAAACCTGCCATTAAAATATATTTTATATATGTGTGTATATATATATATTATATATACATATATGTTTTCATATGTATATATTTTTATATATATAAATATATACATTTGTGTGTTGGTATGTATACATGAATTAAGTCAGGTATTTGCTGTTTATGAATTTATGGAGAATATCATTCACCGTACAATGGCCATCCTGCTCAAAGTTCTAAACAGTAAAGCCTGGAATACTGTAACTAAGCCCAAACCCCGTAAGAAATTGGCAAGCGATAGTAAATAACACACAATGTCTGAGTGCAATAAAGGATGGCTGGCGGTCCTAACAACAATACAGCTTTCTTGCATTACAGGTTTTTTTGCTGGAATGAAGCATCCCGGTGTTTGCGAACGGCAAATTTATTCCAGACACAATTTCAGGTGAATATTAACTTTGTCTCATACCACAAGACAGTATCTTGCTTCGTGACGCAAATTGCATCGGTGTAATACAAGTAGTATGAATACCACATTAAGCTGCCATCATAGTTTAACTTGGACAAGGCCAAACATTATGTAGTTGATTTGTAACAAGTACCATACTGTTCAAAAATTTGTTAAACATTAATGTAACCTCAGACAGAAGTATGCAAACCATATTATATATATATACACACATACTGTAATAATATAATATATATAACCATATATATATATATATATATATATATATATATATAACCATATATATGTATGTATGTATGTATGTATGTAATATAAAATCCCTGTAGGGTTACTGTCATCATTTGCACCTCATGCGGTGTGCTGTCGATAACCGAAAATCTTTACAGCGTCCCTTCGGCCCCTAGTTGCAACTCCTTTCGTTCCATTACTGTACCTCCTTTCATATTCTCTCTCTTCACCTTACTTTCCACCCTTATAACAGTCGACTCATGCAACTGCGAGGTTACACCATTCAAACCTTTACTGTCAATTTCCGTTTCAGCGCTGAATGACCTTTGTCAAGTGTCCCAGTGCTTGGTCTTTATAAATTCTATATTCAATTTAATTTTATATGTTTATATATATAAATTATGATAAATATTTATATATATGTATAACATATAATTATATATATATAATGATTTAAAACCTATTATAATATATTTTATATATATATATATATATATATATATATATATATATATTTTTCATATATGTTCTTTTCTTATGATAATATTCCTTGTGTGTATAATCCTTTATAGTCTGAACTAAATCATCGAGCTTTTGTTTAAGAAGTCAGCTGGAGGATGTCCTTCCCCGATACTTGTCATCCTGAACCTATTCTTACAAAATTTGCATTTCGCTCCAGGGATGTTAAGAAAAATCTGGATGTTCTCGACAGCTGGGGTAAAGAAAATCCTGATGGTTTCTTCCCTTTGGTTTTTAAAAAAGTTTTTAGTGTGTTGTCTGCCAAGATTAGTAGTTCTATAGAGTTTTATGTTGACAGAGTATCTTTGCAGATGAGCAAGCAAATTTATTCCAGCACAATGTTCTAAAGGTAGGCATATCAGTAGACTGCAGTAACTACAGGCCAATTTCTATTCTCCGTATGCTCTCCAAAGTTGCTGAAAAACTTATTTTTAAGCCACTATATAAGTATGTGGAATCTAAAGGATTGTTAGCTGATATAATCAGTATGCATAGGAAGCAGTTAGGTACCTGCGATGCTCTTTTAGACTTGACATACCATGTGCAAGAGAACCCTGATAAGAGTTTTGAGTGTAGAGTAATTCAATATAAATTTTAGGGCAGAGTAAATCACAAGGCATTTGTTTATAAACTTCAGAATCTTGGAGTGGGTGGATATGTTTTAGGATTACTTCAAGATTTCCTTACAGGTAGGCAGCAGCGAGTTGCTGTGGATGGGATCTTTAGTAAACCAAGACCTAATGTGTCTGGAGTTCACAGGGTAATGTTCTTGGTCCACTCTTTATTTTTAATGCATGCAAATGATATGGTTGTTTGCCTGGAAGACAAGATTATTCAGTTTGCCATGATTCAAACTTTTACTGTCAAAATCTCCACTTATGAGAAATGAATGACCTTAGCCCCAATCTGGACATTTGGATCAGTGAATGGTGTAGTCGGTGGGGTTTCAGTTTAACTTCAATAAAAACGAAACACCACTGATTAAGATATCATACAGATTTATAACCCCATCCTCCCCTTGAAGTGGATGGGACTTTGATGAAGGGTCTAAATTTAACTATTCAAGGTGTATACTTTTGACTCACATCTAACTTTTGAGAAACACCTTTTATGATAAATTCCTAGTAAATAATCACGAAAGTTATATCGTTCGAAGGCCTCATATATTTATTTGAAAAGATCAGTGCAACATGTTTTAGGTCATTTGTCCTCCCTTTACTAGAATGCTGTTCTCCGGTGGGATGTTAAGAAAAATGCTGGAGATTTATCTCTTTTAGATAAATCCTTCGATGGTGGTTTCCCTTTCTGTTTTTAAAAAAGCTTTTATGACTTGTCTTGATGGATGGTCTCTTGTTTGTCACTTTTCTTGACAGCTGTATTTTGCAGATGATCTTTCAAGCTTCAGTAATGGATACCTGATCCCTTTTCCTGGTAGGCACATCAGCAGATTGCTGTAACTGTAGCGCCAATATGTATTTTCCCTGTGCTCTCCTGTTGAAAATTGGTTTTGAGAATAATCCAATTATTCCTCACACTGTTTGAATTAGTAGAACAGCCTACCTTCAGATGATGTCGTGCATTTTAAGACGTTCAAGCGAAGATAAAATACATTACTACCCGGAAAAAAATTCAACTTGCAAAAATATTTTACTTCACATTTTTGTTTATTTATTGATTCGTTAAAACATCTGTTTTTGTAATAAAATTATATAAAAGCTTTTTCTGTTTTTGTCGTTACCTTCTCTTAACTTCTTTCGAATGAACACCTTATTCTTTAAAAGCTTGAATTTAACCAGTCGATGGCCCCTGTGGTGGGCTTTTCCATATGAATAGGGTTTATCTTTTGAATAATAATAATAAAATAATAATAATAATAATAATAAAATAAAATAAAATAATAATAATAATAATAATAATGGCAATAATATTGTGAAAAATAACTCTGTGGTAAATTTCCAGTTTACATAATCAGGCACAATATAGAAGAATGATCAAAAAGTCTCGAACCAAAGTCTTCCGGTAGAGGAAAATCGATTCTTTCACGTTAAAATAAAAAGAGTTATATGTCTGCAGGATTCGTCGGTTTACTGCCAACACTCTTGAAGAAAAAGTTGAAGATATATTAGAATTCAAAACTGGAAACGCGTTTACTAGAGCCAAATGAAGCTGCAGTTTGCATAACATAAATAGGCTACGAATATTTTAACAACTATATGTCCATCGACTCGAAGGGACATATAAATTTATATATATAAAATATGAAATACATACATACATACATAAATGTTTGGCACACACTAACAACAACACATACACATTTATATATATATATATATAAAATATAAAATCCTTTGAAATCACAATTCGGCGATTGTTCTTGATGTGCTGAAATAACGTTAGGTAAAAATAAAACACTGAATATTTATACACAGTCTTTATTTTCAAGCATGTCTGTATATGTAAATAAAGTGTGTGTGAAGATGTACAATAAAAATGAAACAATTCTGCTGAAATAAATTCAAGGTCTTATTTTTGCAATGATACATTTGAATATTATATATAAATCACTTGTCATTGTGATATTTTTCAGTTAGATATAAGAAAAGTGATGCAGAAGTTCACTAATAACAATAAATCATGGATTAAACAAATAATGACAAAATAAGTAAATTGGAACTTAGTGTGTATGTATATTTATATATGTATACATGTTTAGTTCTATCATTTATAAATTGAATAATAAGATAATGTTAAATCCAATGTATGCCGTAAACATGAACACTTGTGAGTGTAAGAGTAATCTTATTTATCCGAACCAGCTCGAAAATTTAAAATATATTAATGCTTATAATAAAGGCAACATTGACATCACATTAGAACTTTGAAAATAAATGTTGCATTGCTGGAAACTTTCGGAAAAATGAAAACGAATTTTTGAATTGATGAAACGAATATCGTCACATAAATACGACTTTTGAGATTAATTCCAAAAAATTGAACGTAAATTTTTATAAAATGGAATTCACTGAAGGAGTTAGATATGCTATCTGTAATGCACAGATATAATCATTCATAAGAAGAATGCTTGAAAATGCAAACACAGATTTGCAACAAAATGAGAGGGAAACGAAAATGGACTGTGAACTAAATATATCATACTCAGGTAAGATGTCAATAATGAAAGAATACAGACAAAGGCAATGCTATCATTTTATAATTATAAGATATATAAATATGTGTATATATATGTATATATAAATTTTTATCACTCGGTATTTATATATATATATTTATATATATATATATATATCCTAATACTCCATTAGACTTCAGTGAGACCGGATGGTTTTAGATTTTAATTATTTCATATAAGGTAAATTTTTTTAAGTGATAAATGAATACATACAGTCTCTGGTGGCTCAATGGTTTGACCGATGCACTGAGGAGATACAGCTGCACTCAGGTATGTATGCGCTCCCCCCGACATCTGTTGTTTTCCTTCATCTAATCCCTGAGATGACCCTCCTGTTGTTCTTCAGTCCCCCTTCCTGGAAATTAAACTCATAAGGACAGGTAGCAAAATAAATAGTATAGTGTAGACACAGAAAAGACACACCTGTAAACGGTTACATACACATGCATTGGAGCCGCACGAAGGACATTAAGATAAGGACGATGGCAGGGTTAATTATTAGGGCCCACAGGGATTGCAGCTCGCCTTATATGGAACCCGAGCGTCAGTATCTATTCGCTTCTTTGAAGAAAACTGAGATACCCGACTTACTGGTGCGGGAAGACGCAGAGGAAGGCTAGAAAACATTATGGGGAAAGTTGCCAAAACAAAGACAGAATAAATTAGGAAAACACGAACATCATTCCAAATAAAATGATTACACGAATTAAACAAAGAACCTGAAAAATGTTAGAATAGTTAACCAAGGGAAAAAAACAGCATCTTGAATAAGTAAATGCAATCAAATAACCTCAGAATTTTTCAGGAGGTTGTGATAAACTGTTGGGCTTTACATTGGCTGTGTTCACAATTTGACAAAGTTCTTTTGTCAGAGTTTGATAAATAAGACGGAAAAACAAGAAAGCATCAAAACATTTATCTACCACAACCAACTCTCTGCACAAAACCACGAATAAACAAGATTTTTAAAAGAAAAATTGTTTAATATTACAACAATAAGAATAAAACATGAAATGAAATGTAAATTACACCTTTTAAATCTAATTAGAATTATTTTTTCTTAAAACAAATCTTTTAGATTCTTTTTTGAGGACAAGAATAGTATTCAGTTGAACTGGACGCCATTTCAGAATTTTTAGATATTATAAAAATCACAGATTTTAGGACAGATTGGAAACCAAATCACCGATGGGTTTACTGACCATTTGCGACCAAAGGATCTTGTCAGATAATTGGAAGGAACCAACAATCGACTGTAGCTATTCCTCGGCGATAGTTCAACCAGATAAGCGGAAGATGGCGGAAGTCCTCCCAAAGCGAAGATAATTTGAACGTTGCACTTTGTCTTCCCAAGGCAAGCGGCGTCTCGTTCGCTTTGTCTATACATACACAGTGTCGACATTTTCCTGCAAATACGTCACGACAACCAGCAAAAAAGGCAGTGGAAACTGAGTTCTAATTAAGTGTTTATTCAGATTAAAATTACCTGATACCATCCAATTTGAATGAGTCCTTGAGTAGCCCTCCCAATGCACTAGTACTCCCACAACGCCATGGGGAGAAAGTTAATATTTACTATGTATTGTTCCCGGATCGAACGATTCGCGGATATATATAAGGAGGCCTACGCTAACTATGGTATAACGGCTATATACCTATTTGAAAGAGTAATCTGGTTCCTATCGCGCCCGCCAATTTCAAGGCCCTGATCTTCAGATGAAGTCTGATAAGAAACAAGCCTAAAAACAGGTGCCCCCGGCTATTAGCTGGTCCCTGGCACCTTTGTCACCTGACAACGCTAACCATCAGGATTCATGAAAAAGCAATTTTTTCCCCCATAATTGCTAAACAAGATCACAGCTGAACTAAAACTGGGAGTAACAAAATCTTGTAATAAAATATACTGTATAAATACACTATTGATAAAAAGCGATACCCATTCTATTTTCTATATATCATCAACAACATACAGGTAGTATATATCATCTATGTATTATATTTCTGACTCGTGTTTACAGTGAGACCATATGGTTTAGACTTTAATTCTTCATTCACAAAAACAGTTTACCATGTTGTATTACCAGACACAGTCCCCATTTTATCCAAAATTGTTTGTACAGAAATATTAGAAAAAGTATTGATTTTTGGAGTTCAGCATAATCATAACAGAAGATTCGAGATCAATCCTAACACAGGCAATGGCAGTGAAACTGATATTTTACTTCATCCATTTTTTAGCTTATTATTATTTATATCCATGGCCCAGTTTGTATAAAAAAATAATCATCTGTCCGTTGAACATTTAAATAGGCTAGACTAATGTTTACTATCTCAAAATCAGCTGACTGAGGCCTACTACCAAAATAATTATGAGAATCATTTGTTAGTTACTTAAAGAAACAGAGTATAACTGGAATTATTAGTTTTATTTTTGTATATAGAACAAATGTTAAACTAACATATGTTCAACTATCTTCTTCTTTTGACCTTAGTAGTCCCACTGTACAGTAGCAGGGTTGGCCGCTCGAGTCATCTTTCTCCGTCTCTTTCTATTCCTTGCATCTTCCTACCCCAGTCCCACCTCACCCACATCCCTCCTCACCACATTCATCCATCTGATCCACTGACGCCTCAAACTCCTCCTCCCCATCACTGGCATGTTCTTAGCTCTCTTGATTGGTTCCACCTGCTCTCTTCTAATTACATGGCCATAGTATCTCAGACGAATAAAATCCCTCAAAATCACAAAACAGTTCTTTCTCGATCTGGTTATTTATGTCCGTACTCGATGTTGTATGTGGCTGTTTTTTGGCAATTGGTGCTCACGCAATCATAAGTGTTTGCTGTTTATAAGAGATGAATTTTAAATAAGATAAGTTTGATAATCTTGTTTGAGCCATAAGCTTGATAAACTTGTTTGAAAGCCTAGCTTAGTATAATCTACCGAATATGGAATTTCCTTAGTAAGTAAAGACTCATTTCATTATTTTACGTTTATTTATTTAACAAGAAGATGGGATTACAGACGAAAGGATGTTAGCCTAACGTTATCTGTGCTATCGAAAATACAACTCGCATGATGCTCAAGATAATATAATGAAATCATGTTTATGTAAGATTGCATGATACACGAATATACTGGGTCTATTTCGTTTGCTTTACATCATTGGACAAATTTTTTTTTTTTATTCAGATGCCTTCCCGCGAAATACGCCAAGTATTGCATCATTCATATTTCGCTGTAGACGAAGCTCTCTCAATAAGCTGTTTTTAAGACATTATTTAAAAAGTTATCATTAATAATATGCTGTTTTATTATAATCGGTGATTTTTAATTTTGCCTTATCATGGAGACTGTGTGTTTGTATGTGCGCGTGTGTTTGTGTGTGTGTGTGTAAAACACCCTGTGTTTACATCTTTAGTACTGTACATATGGGATTTCTCAGTGGTACCGTGTCCAAAGCAATTTCATTTTAAGAACGCTACCAAAAAGTAATTAATCATTTACTGTTTTGTTACAATTAATGAATTTTCATTTCATCTAAATATCATGGAAGCTTTACTTTTATGTGTATGTTTTTACATCTATATGTGGTATTTCATCAATGATAACGTCACCATTTATCTTTTTTTTTAGTGGACTCTAATATGACTATTGCATATCTCATGACAATACACAAGAGAATATTTTATCATTGTTGAGTTTTTCATCTCAAATATAATGTTCACAGACAGTTAAATATTGCTTTAGAATATTTTTATGCTGTTAAATTCGTCATGAATTTTGTCATAAATGATAGGCAACACGTTAAACTATTTAAAACTCGTCTCCCCTTCCCCCACCGAAAGGGAAGGCTGGACATGTGTATGTGTGCTTAACTATACACGTACACGGTAGGGGATATCGAATGCGTTTGTCTATCCCTTTTGGGTTGTTGATTTTTTTTATTTGTTCATCTTTTATGTAGTGAAAATTAGGACAGAACACATTAAAGATGTAAACATTACAAAATATACTGATAATAGAAATGTGAAAAGCGTAAAATAAAAGTAAAAAAATGGGATGGAGTTTTCATGTGTGTATTTATACACTCACACGCTAAGAGATATCGAATGCATTTCTCTCTCTCTTTCGGGTTGTAAATTTTATTTGTAAATTTTATTGTTTTTCATCTTTTATGCAGCGAAAATTATTTCAAAAGGCATAAAAATAAGAAATGAGAAAATACAGTAAAAATAAAAAAGAGACCAGCGAAAATAAGAAT
This sequence comes from Macrobrachium rosenbergii, assembly GCF_040412425.1. NCBI lineage: Eukaryota > Metazoa > Arthropoda > Malacostraca > Decapoda > Palaemonidae > Macrobrachium > Macrobrachium rosenbergii. The sequence continues at coordinate 22,427,573 of NC_089792.1, forward strand.
AAACAGCTAAAATGCGCCAAAGTTTCTTCGGCGCAATTGAGTTTTCTATGCAGCGTATAATGCTGTATGAGCCTCGGCCCATGAAACTTCAGCCACTACCTGGTAGTGACCTATCCTATGGGCTGCCAGACGCACGATCATGGCTAAATTTAACCTTCAATAAAATAAATATTACTGAGGGTAGAGGACTGCAGTTTGGTATATTTGATGATTGGAGGGTGGATGATCAACATACTAATTCGCAGACCTCTAGCCTCACTAGTTTTTAAGATCTGAGGGGGACGGACAGACAAAGCCGGCCACAATAGTTTTCTTTCACAGAAAACTAAAAAAGGGAAGGAGTGTGTGTTGTGTGCATGTTATAATCATCAACATAGGAGGGTATGAGTTGTTCTCTCTCTCTCTCTCTCTCTCTCTCTCTCTCTCTCTCTCTCTCTCTCTCTCTCTCTCTCTCTGTTTCTTTTTGCGGTATCCGTAATTATTTAATTACAAGTTCCAGTACAGTACTGTATTATCGTTATTAAGATATGAAAAAGGCATAAACGTTAAAAAAAGAGATATCAAATAAAAAAAGCTCGAATGAAGTCAGATGCCTACCTACCTACCAACACTGCATTCCCACCCCCGTTCAAGCCAGGAAAACTTCTTTCCTGGCAACCCTCATTCCAAAACAGCCATTTCTCTGAGTGAATCTATCTGCCTTACTGCCCCCCCTCTCCCGTGGCACTCATACCTTCCGACACCCCCTCCCCCCTTACTCAGGAAACTTTTCCTGGCCTCTCACACCCCAAAACCCCTTCTCATTTTGTTTATGAGTCTAAGCAATGTTACCAACATTTCCTTAAGCCGCTCAGCATTGCCACCCATTGGAGAGCAATTTTTACACACACACACACACACACACACACACACACACACACATATATATATATATATATATATATATATATATATATATATATATATATATATATATATATATATATATATATATATATATATATATAGTCCTTGGGGTCTAGTTGTGTTTGGATAATGTTGAGTTCTGGATAAGGATGGACTGATATGTTGTACATATATGTTGCTGTATATATATTTTACTATATATATATATATATATATATATATATATATATATACAAGCATTATATATATAATATATTTAATATTCATATATATATTATATATATATATATATCATATATATATATATATATATATATATATATATATATATATATATTCAAAATTAATAAAATATCGTTTAATATCCAATTCGAACATTTCGACAACATCACCAATGGGCTGCCATAAGTGATAAATGGTTTGGCTATCAAGATAGCCTAATGGTTTGAACACTCGATAGTACATCCAACAGCTTCCGGTCGACGTCGCTAACCATTTATCACTATCAAGATAGCCTAATGGTTCTTGAAGTAACGTCGACTGAATTGATGTTAAACGTACTGTCGAGTGTTCGATTATAATATAATCAATCCATTTATCATTTATAGAGGTCACTTTTTAACGGCGATATTCTTGATAGTATCGTGAATTAATGATTAACGACATTTGTAGCCTAATGATTATAATGTATGTATATATGTATATATACTGTATATATATATATATATACATATATACATATACATAATATCATAATAGAATCTAGAGGTCACTTTTTAACAGATACATATGTAGTTGTAATTTAATGCCACAATAACTATTACAATTACATTATATAAATATATATAGACTCAGCATATGATATATATATTGATATATATATATATATATATATATGTCGATATATATATATACCAATATATAACTTATGATTCCCCTGATGATAATTCTGTGTGTATTCCCGTGTAGTGACATTTGTGTTTGATTGTGTGTGTGTGTGATAAAAAAATCATAATAAGAGCTGCATGTTCCAAACTTACCAATGAACCATCATGGCGGAGGTGGGTTAATGCCGAGGCTAAGTGCAACTTCCCCGCTCACGACGGGTAAAATAAGTACAGCAGACTCGGCATTGACTTATACCTCTCTTGATAGCTCAGTGGTAACGTCGACTGGAGTTGCTGGGTAAGTTCTGTGCCGAGGGATCGTGACCCGGCAGTACCAATCCATTTATCACTTATAAATTTCCCTTCGGTGATAATTCTCCATCGGGGATGTTCTCGAGGTAGCGACATTTGTAGCTTCATGATTGTATATAAATCACGGTGTGATAAAATATTTATAATGTTATTGGTAGTTAAACACGGGTTTCATTATCCGTAGACTTTACACTTTACTGAAAGACTACTGCATAATTCTTTAAATTGTGGTGTAGATATGCATTGTCCCGGTCAAGGTATGATATATTTTGCCATTTTTAATACATTTTCATCCCCAATATCAGGCTCCTTATACATGTTTAACATTCTGCCAAGCAGCCGAGCCCATTTCCATCATAACAGTGTCCAAATATTGCTAACGGCATATGACCCCCAATAAGATCTTCACTTATTAACCACAACAACCATTTCCAGATTGCAATCGTTTTCGTTCCATTTCCAGTTGCACAGCTCAAGAGTTATCCCCATGCGAAGGGAATCGGGGACAGCGGGGAGCCGGGTTCAATACATCATTTCGAGAACAATTCATTCCATCCATGCAGGTGTTCCCGGTTGTGTTGTAATTGCTTCCCGTTTTGGACTTGCGAGGTACATTCTGCCATTTCGACGTCTCGCTGAAATTTATGGCTTCGTCGTCTTGCGAATTTTGTCATTCTGGGTTTCTGATCATAAGAAAATACGTCACATGGATGTACGTTATGTTAATTAGGTCAGATACTGTTTAATGTTTTTCACTGAAATATCATAATTTTGTCGGAAAATACAAAGTATTTTTATGTTTCTTTTATCAGTTTTATGGTTCGATGTTTATTATTAAGACAAACGTCGTCAGTTTCCTTTGAATGATGCAAAACATTAGTAATGATTTTTAAAGAGATTTTAATGAAACGAAATTTTTCTACGGTTTAATTTTCAGTAGCAAGTGATGCTTGGGAAAGGAATTTGCTGTGATGCCTCATCATTTATGTGATATATTGTTTTAATTTATAATTTCCTTCCTACCACCTTGTGACTATTCATCGGCTTCCACGGGTAATTTTTTAATCACAACTTCCGTCAGCCTAAGATGAGTTGTTCATCGTTTACTGAAGGCCTTCATTTTATTGTCTTTATATTGTGTTTTTATTTCAGGGATATCTTATATGCATTTGTCCTGATTATGAATTAACACAATTCCAGAACACCAAGAACCTGAACATAAAATTCCCCTCACCTAAAGCATTTTGTAACCGTAACCTTTATACTATCAATATATAACTATTAACTCCTATATTTCACAAAATCGAAATCCATTGGATCTTTATTTTTATTTCTAATCGAAACTTGATCTTCAAGACTTTTTCGCTCAACTATGAGACTTTCACTGTCAGATCTCTTGTCTCCTCAGTTTATTTATGTCGAACTTGGACAGACGTGGAATGAATTACTCAAGGGTAATGATTTTTTCCATAAATATACTATCAATCTTTCCTGAAGGCTTTTTATGCAATACAGAAAAAA
>NC_089792.1:22436198-22536198 GCF_040412425.1 Macrobrachium rosenbergii
TATAGTGTATGTATATAACTACATATTTATATGTATATTTGTATATAAATTATATATTATATATATAAATATATCTCGATATATATATATATATAGTATATATATATATATATATATATATATATATAATTCCCCATCATATACATATTATACTTCATGATCATATATATATAAATATATAACGAACTACCTTCTGTGTACTGCCCTATAATTGCATTATGCTAAAAGGGTGTATTAATCCTATATAAATTTATAATTATTTTAATTATGATATGTAAAAGGGTGTAAATGATAAATTATTTTATATGTCTGTGGGAAATGAGATTACATATAAATAAATCATAAACCAGTAAATGTTTCATGAAAATTAGAAATAAGTGTTTTGAAACACCTTTGAGACGGCATAAGTTTTCCTATACAACTCTTCCTGTGGAGTTTTTATTTGTTCTTAAAGAACGAAGTAAAGACGACGCTTCAAACATTCGCAAAACTCTTGCAAAGTTTGATCGTGATGATATCATAAAATTCCAGCCTGATATCCTTAATCTATAACAAGAGGTTCTTGAGCTTTGTTGCAGCGCTGACCCCTTGTCCAGGATCTCTGAGGACCTTCCAGTTTCCATAAAATTCTCTCATTTCAGAGGAATTTTTTCTTCTGTTTAATCGAGGTGACTTTAGTGTGATTAAATACTTTTATGCATATTCGAATTTTTTCGTTTTGTAGAGACAAAACGATTTAATACCACCACATTTTGTTCGTACGAAATTATCTGCAAAAAAATTTTTTTGTTGCATTAACTATTAGAAAATGGTGTCTGTATTTTTCAGTTTTCTATACAATTACTTTCTCCGTAGGGGGGTTAGTGCAGCTCATGCATTGCACTGTAGGCATTACGTAAGGTTCTTTGCAGCGTCCCTTCGGCCCCTAGCTGCAACCCCTTTCATTCCTTTTACTATACCTCCATTCTTATTCTCTTTCTTCCATCTTACTTTTCACCCTCTCATAACAGTTGTTTCATAGTGCAACTGCTAGATTTTCCTCCTGTTACACCTTTCAAACCTTTTTACTTTCAATTTCCGTATCAGCGCTGAATGACCTTATAGGTCCTAGCGCTGGGCCTTTGGCCTAAATTCTATATTCTATTGTATACAATTACTTTATGATTGAAGAAGCAAGTCGACTGTTACAAGACGAGTTCATTTACATTACTAACTTTTCTCATTTAATGCTTTCTCTCTCTTCAGGTCTGCTGTCCCATTATTGTAGCAAACATTCGTAAAGGCTCTTGCTCTCATCCATAAGACCATTAAGCGGATGCGATTCTTAATTTCGGTTTTTTTTAATAATAAGACAAGGAAGATTTTGGCTTGATTTTTAGTACGCGAACATGGAAAAGAATGACAAACTTAAAACGGTATATACTCAGTAGAGCTAATCATTTAGTCTGGAATAACAGATTGAAAGCATACTGAAATGAAAAATACAATTTTACTGACTTCTTGTTCACTAGTGGGAACTGATTATGAAAAGCAATGACAGTGCATTGAAAGTATTAGATGGCCAAAGCTCACACGTATGCTGATAGAAATATAAGAATTAGGAATACTGCTCAATAGTTCTAAAAATTTAGGATTTTGAATTTTTATTTTGAACGTCAGAGGAAGGTAAAAAGTTTCATGCGAAGGAAGTATAAAAATGAGAGAGTTGGTTGATTCGATATTTGAAATTTAAGCTGTCAAACCAAGCACTGGGCTACTTTCGGCCATTTAGCGATTGAGACAGTGGAAATAGGGAGTGCAGGTGATTGGGCAGGAAAGTATTGAGATCCAGTAAATAAAGTAGATGTAGTGTCCGGATCTAAAGTTGGAATTGGGGGAACCCCACAGTTGCCCTCAGAAGTAATAGTAAAGCGATGTTAGGCAGCAGGATTGAAGAAAGGAAGTGGGACTGGAGGTAAAGTAAAAGGCTAAAAAATGGATGCAGTCAGTGGCCGAAGAGACACTGAGAACACCCTTTAGTAATGAGGTGTACTGACGGGAAAACGAGTGTGAAAAAGCAGTATAAAAGAAATGAGAATAAAATTTGAATCAAGAGATTACTGCAAAATATAATCATCATATTAACTTGATCAACAGACTTTGTATCAAGTGAAGAGGCCCGATCTCGTGGGAATAGCCTCGAGCGTCTGAGAGATACGCAGCCACCTGCCATTAATTTCAGGTTGGCTATGCAGAAGATGAATAGCTCTTATGAGAATGCCAAGGAAATGGAACGATGAATCGTAAGCAGCTGCAGTGTAGAGCTAATAAAGGAACCAAAGTAACTTGGGAAGCACGTAGTTTGATTAACCTCAACGCGAGTAAGGACAATTAATACGTGTTATATTTGTGATGGAATGAAACGAAAATTGAGACAGCAAACAAGTAAAAGGCTCGACCTTTTCAGTACTGCAGCTCTTGTGGTGTTGTCTAATCTGAAGTGAGGTCTTCTCAATCGTCAGAATCCCGGGTTCACATCCCGGCTGAAGAAGAAGCCATCTTGGACCATTTTGTTAAATGCGTTACACCTCTGTGGACCGCCATGGCCGGGCAGGTGGCTGACATTTCATCGACAGACATTTCAACGAACGGACAATTTCACCGACGGATGTTTCAACGAACGGACATTTCACCGATGGACATTGCAACGAACGGACATTTCACCGATGGACATTGCAACGAACGGACGTTTCACCGATGGATATTTCAACGAACGGACATTTCACCGATGGACATTTTAACGAACGGACATCTGACCGAATGGGCATTTCACCGAATGTTTGATATCAACCGAATGGACTTTTCTTTTAAATTTAGATTGGAATTCATAACTGCTTTATAAAACAAACTAGGAGAACGATAAAAGGATACATTATTAGGCTATATGTTAAAACAATCTTTATTGCGCATGGAATAAAGTATAAAAGATATTAATAACGAACGGCACATAAAATTTAATGTTCTTAAACATTTAGAGGGTAGCTGAAGAAATGGTAGGATACTTTATATTACTCATATTTAGTCTTGTGTTTAAAATCTGGTGCTTCGGTTTTCACCCACTCCAGATTCGGACATGTTAATTTTCAACCCCAATGAATGGGCCTCAGTTTCGTGGTTGCCAGTCTTTAAAACCCTTTCCTTCTGGGGAGTTTGTTTGTAATCCTGTGAATTCTCTCTCATGTGTTCCACATTTTCAAATTCTGGTCTTCATAAAACAAACTCTTCCACGCTGTATAACACTAATGTCGCAACACCCCTATTTTGAAAGGTTAAAACAATCTTAACTTGAAATTCTCATTGGCGATAATATACACATCACAGTATAAAATTGAAAGAGAACAACAATAGAAAAAAATAAATGTAACACATTGAAACAAAGTGCCGAAAAACATTTTTTTTCTGAAACTGTCTTACTATAAAATTTAATGTTCTTAAAAATTTACAAGAGAACGACTTGTTAAAGTGAAATTGAGAAAATGAATGCTGGTGGATTCCGAATGATGCAAAATTGTTTTTTACTATTAATGAATGTGACGTATAATTAAAATTTGCCAGTTGTCTGTTCATTCGTTTACTTTTCGGTCAAGTATCCATTTGGTCTGATATTCCTTCTGTGAAATGTCCGATCGTTGAAATGTCCGTTCCCTGTTGTCCTATTTATTTTCGTTTTGTCTAATTTTATTTTAGTCATGAAATGGCATAAGTCACAATATTAAAAAAAGAGCTTATTTCTAATCACGTTGTCAACGAAAAAACTGTCGGATGAATTGGCTGAGTGCAAAATATATTTATGGAAGTGCATATCAGCCTAGGGCTGTAACTTTTTAAATGAAGCAGAATGGATAAGAAGAGTTTATATCAAATATTCATGATGAAGATTTATGTTTATGTATTAGTAGGAAATCCGTTACCCCAAAAGGTACTGGACTCTCTCTTAATATTATTTACCAGGATTGCGTGGTTTATCTCATGAACTGTTTATTCTTTTATTGCTGTATATTGTTAGTAATCAGCTTTTCATTTCCCCTCGTAATCCTACTCCTGTTCATTTTTACTCTCAGCATTCCCAACATGCGAATGGTTTCAGGTTGTTTCACCACATTCTGCAGTTTCTCTTCACTATCCCAAATTGCTACTGTACCATCCTCAAACACACACACACACAGACACACACACACACACACACACACACACACACACATGTATATGCGTGTGTGTGCATGTATGTATGTATGTATGTATATATGGATGCAACTATATGCACACTTACACCTAACGATGAACCATTTTCCTTGATCGATGATGTTTAAAGAGAAGATTAAACCCAACAGTGTTTTTCCCAGCTGAGTGAAAGTTTTAGATAGAAGAAAGAATAGTTTCCGTTTGAAAATAACTGGCCATCGTCAGTCAGATTAAACTGCGTGAGCAAATTTGCTTTCTTCAGTGGTATGTGATGTTCTTTGTCAGAGAGCTGTTTTGTAATTCAACGCAGACAAAAATGATTGAACACGAAAACAAAATAATGTCTTTTACGCGTTCATGTCCGACACGTTCACACAGGGAATTGGCAATCACTGTGATTGGAGATATATTGTCAGAGTAATGTTATATTCTCAAAATTCGGATGCTCCTGGAGGACTCTTGATTGTCCGGTAGCAATATATTTAGAATTCATGCACCATACAGCTGGACCAACCGTGTACACATTTTCCACTGCATACAGACATGTGCATCTACATATACATACATTATATATACATAAATATCACACAGACACGCACACACACACAATCACATATATATATATATATATATGATATATATATATATATATATATATATATAGTATATAAACCATAAACTTTTTCTCAAGCCGGTGTCCTCAGAGAAATAGTAAGTTTATAGTTACTCCCACATTCATTCATTCTGCTGGATGGACTCATATGCAGTAAACTTACACGATTAATGTGGAACTTACTTCCACACACATGACGGACTAATCAGCAGCACGTCAAACACCCTCCCATGAAACAGTTAACAGTTCCTAATTTTGACTCTTTCACTACCTGTTATTACATCCCGTAGTGTGGTAGTGCCGTCAGTGTACCTCACGCGACGCACTGTAGGCATTACTTAGGTTCTTTGCAATCCATTCGGCCCCTAGTTGCAACCCCATCATTTCTTTTACTGTACCTCAGTTCATATTCTTTTGTCCATCATACAGTTCCATCTTTTGTTTCCAGTAAAACCTTATCGGCCCCAGCGCTTCCTTGACCAAAGTTCCGGTTCTATCTTCCAAAAACCTGTTGACTAAAGTGTAAATGTTGCATTTTCTCTTTTTTCTTGTTTGAAGTTCTCTGCATATTTTATAGGATGGTCCATTAACTTAGCAATAGCTTGTGAATTTGCTCTTTGGGGGATTAATTTTACATTTACATTTGACTTATTCGCAGAGTGAGTTTAATGTCAGTTATTTTACAATTAATGGGTAAAATTTATTTCAGTACAATTCATAGCATAACATTCAGTGTGAAGCCTAATATTAACATAGGTTACCTTTGCTGAATGACAGGCATATCATTTCGAGTGTTTTCAATAAAAAATGATATTGGATTATATATATTAACCAGGAATGAAGCCCAGCTATAAAATGCTGGAGATATCAGTAGGCTCTTATGATGTTTTCGAACCAGCAGAGATATGGATGCAAACAAGATAACAATAATATCCACAAAGTATGATACCTTGACTATACATGGTTCTATGTCAAGACATTATTTATGAAATAGAGTACTATACTCATTAATTTGTAATAATTTATGATCTCTGTCCCTAACAAACACATGGTTTGTTTTATCCTGCGAACAGCCCAAAATAATGCATTTGCGAATATGGCGGTACGATACCATGCTCCAGTAATAGCTGACGTTTACGACGCCCCATTAATATTAGGGGCAATGGCCCGCTTTTGCAGTTTCATTTGTTTGGTCTCGCTTTATATTGCTTACTTTGTCTGTGTTTGTGATATGAGAGAGAGAGAGAGAGAGAGAGAGAGAGAGAGAGAGAGAGAGAGAGATATGTGCATTTCGTTTTTGTATTATTTTCAACTTTTAAAGATTTATTCTATGACTTTTGATTTCTGATATTTTTGGTGTTGATTGCTGTGAGTTTTTCATAGTTATTTTATGTATAATATTATTGTTTTAGGTCAAGGAAAAATTATAGTCTTTTCTCTTTTCAGCAGTATATCTTAAATGCTGTTAACAAAAATCATCCTAAATACATTGGTAATATTATTGAAATTTAGATTTTGTAATAAAAATTTCTTGTCTCTTCTCTGAATCAACCGACATTGAATGTATCTACTTGGAATAAAATTTAATGAAGGCAAATATTTAATATTTTTAATGTATAAAATATATATATATATTTTTATATATATATATATATATATATATATATATATATATATATATATATATATATATATATATATATATATATATATATATATACACACACACACATATATATATATATATATATATATATATATATATATATATATATATATATATATATATATATGTACTGTAGAGAGAGAGAGAGAGAGAGAGAGAGAGAGAGAGAGAGAGAGAGAGAGAGAGAGAGAGAGAGTTGCATGAAATCCTCTGCAAAACAGAGCAAGAAAAAGAGAATACTGCCAAGCTTACGGGTAATGATAGTAGAAGAGTTAGTCTTTCATGCATTTAATTAAAAAAAGTCAGATTCCTTCAATAAGTGCTGAGTCAAGAATTTGTGTAGTCAGTGTGACCGGTAGGATAAGTAATTTCTCTCTCTCTCTCTCTCTCTCTCTCTCTAATATATATATATATATATATATATATATATATATATATATATATATATATATATATATATATATATATATATATATATATATATATATATATATATATATATATATATATATTACATATATATGTATACAGTATATATAATATATATATATTATATATATATACAGTATATATATTTACATATGAAACCCCTGATGTACTCGACGGTTTCTGTATAATGGAATCATCTTGATTAAGTAGGTAAAGTTGAAGCTATTAAAGATGGATATCGCATAAAAGGCTTTGCCCTGTCAGGAAACATTTGCCTTCAGGCAGCGATGAATAAAAAAGGTTGTGATATTATCTTTCAAATAGCCAAGTAAAGGCACATTTGCTCTTTATTCAGGTATACTGACACTGCAGGAGGCCGTTCTCATCAGTATCATGAAGTTTATTGAGATGCTTCAGTTTGTTATGATCGTGAATGTTTGCCAAGAGTGTCATTTTAATAATTGAACTTGCATCCACTTTATAAATTGCTGTTCCGTTGTACATTAGTTTTGGTAATCGAAGCTGATTCATGAGTAAAATCGGCTGCTTTTCTCAGTATTTCTTATAATCAGAGGTAGCTCCATGCTCAATACAGTAAGATAATAATTTGTTTTCTTTTGTAAATTTTGCTGTTGTGTCTCTTTTCTCTTCGATTGTAATGCCTAAAATAAACATATGCAAAATAATTTTATTGATCATGGCAATGCCGAGTCATTGATGCCATAGTCTCCTCGAAAGGTTTCTTCGCATTCAAAATACTTAAAGATTTACGATTAGGATGAAAGTTTTGATAATGCTCATTATGGCTCATACAATTTTATTCATGATCTCTATTATTGTTAAAGTGTTACTCATACGCGGAGAGAATTAATGTCAAAGAACAATAAACTGTGCTGTTGTGGATGAAAGGCTGACAAAGAAGCTAGGAATTCTGTTATATTTAGTGCTCATAAATTCCACGTAATTCACTGGAAGCTTTTTGAATCCAAAGATTGATTAAAGGAAAATAGCAATCCCTGTTATTTTCATTCTGGTTTAGAGGATTACTTTGCATAACTGTCGTCATTAGATATCGTTGATAGTCAACATCTAAATATTATTGAAAGGTGAATCTGGGAAAAGAAAGGTGTATTTAAAAAACAAAACTCCCTATTCTTTAGTTGCATGATGTAAACCTGCTGAGAATTTTTGGAATGGTAAAGGAGGCGTAGTTGCTTTGTAGTTTTTTCCGAATTTGAAAAGGAAGCATTTTCTTGTCCTTTTAAGTATGTAATGATCAGTAACCAGTAACCTTTTTTCCCTTTATTTGATCACGTTTAATGTTGAAATTGAGAGTTCTAGTATCGTAACACAGGAGATGGGAGACAATTTAGAAATATAGATGGACATTATCGCACTCTGAATTTGATGATCTTGTGTAAATTGACATTATTGTGTTGTCATCCTCAGAAAAGAGAAGTAACAAATGTCTACCATGATGAACCTAAATTTTCATTATTTGCTATTCCAAATTATATCTTCATTATTCCATATGTAGCTGACAGATCAGTAGGTTTACTACTGTTGATTTTTTGGATAACATTAATGAATTTTAGTTTAAAATAACCATTTTACTGTAGTGCGTGTAGTTGCTGACCAAAATATGCAAGTTATATCTATGAGAAAGAAAAGCTCTGACGTAATGGACTAGGGGAGTAATTGTTCCATATTATAAAAATAAAGATCATATAAGACAGCGAAACCAAAAATGTATTCTTAGGGAACCTGATCCTGTTCGTGTTTTCTCAGATTTATCGCCTGTAAATAACTGGACGAGCGGCTGCGTAGAAGGACACCAAAAGTTAACCTACTTTTTCTATACCTCAGTGGGTATGTGGACTTTTACTTATGTCAGAGCATGAAGGTAAAAAATTAAGAGCTTTTATCATATGCCAAAAAGATGTCCCCTCACACTGACACGCAGGTGGATTGCATTTTTCCTTTACTTTTGCCAGTGACAATATGTATAGAATCTTTACCCGTCGTAATGAAGTTACCTTGATACAAAATAAAATAAAAAAATCTAAATAAAGATTGATATTGACAGAAGCACTTGAGAATAAACTGCCACCCTTTCTCGTGATTCTTTGTTGCTTTTAATTCTTCCTGTTCTCTTCCTGTTTCTGACAGCAGAATCTGAAAAGTCAATTGTTTTCCTTTATCAGAAATGATAATGAGAACTTGTCATTTTGTCTAAGAAGTCCTTTTGAATGCTTTCGTAAACCTTTTGAAACGCTGAAGAAGGTAAACATTCTAACATTTATCATATATATATATATATATATATATATATATATATATATATATATATATATATATATATATATATATATATATATATATATATATATATATATGTTTTAGCTTATAGTTAATTGTTTTACAAATAATTAAATAACAAAGAATATATTTATAAGTATATATTAATTGTTTTATATATATATTAAAATATAATATATATATATATATATATATATATATAAATATAATATATATATATATATATATATATATATATATATATATATATATATATATATATATATATATATATATATATATATATAAAAGCTGACAAACCTGTCGCTGCCCGGGAAAAACTGAATGACAACCGATAAACTCACTCTCTCTCTCTCTCTCTCTCTCTCTCTCTCTCTCTCTCTCTCTCTCTCTCTCTCTATCACACACACACACACACACACACACACACACACACACACACACACACACTCTCTCTCTCTCTCTCTCTCTCTCTCTCTAACAACTCTCTCTCTCTCTAACACTCTCTCTCTCTCTCTCTCTCTCTCTCTCTCTCTCTCCTGTCAGCCCTTCTCAACCCCCACCCCCTTTGGTGCCATTGATGTCTTACCCCCACAGTATTCTTTTCCAGATAGTAAGTCATATGTAGTATACTGAAATTAGGTATGATAAATTCGTAGTTACTAAGTCGACGGGAATAACCAGCCCCGTTTCATTGGCAGAACCAGCCCCGTTTCGGGAAAGCCCTTCTACCCCACCCCTTTGGTGCCCTTTGGTGCCCTTTGGTGCTAGTGATGTCTTACCCCCACAGTGTTCTTTTCCAGATAGTAAGTCTTATGTATACCAAGTTTGGTTGAAATTGCTCTGTACGTTTCAGTGTATGTGGAACATACACATACATACATACATCCATCCATTTTTATATACAGGTATATGTAGATATTCATACAGTACACATATTTAAAATATTTATATATATATATATATATATATATATATATATATATATATATATATATATATTATAAATATAATGTTGATTGTGTGTATGTATATATCATAAATATAGATGTTGATTGTGCTCTTATTTTCTAGAGTACCTTAAAAGTAAATTTCAAAGAAATAGACATTCTTTTAGTTTTTTGTTGGAGCAGGAACTTTTTCTCTGAATACTGATTTTCTGACATCACGTAACAACTGGAATCTACGGTTAATTGGGAAATGTAAAAGATCTTTATCAAAACAACCAGTCGAAATAACATAGGGTGTTTGGATTCCATTAGAGTCACTTGAAAAGAAGTTACACGAGGGAAGGTAGGGGTGACACACTCGCTGTTTTCACGGAGCCTTTCAAAGGAAAACGTCCTGGGGAAAAGAGAACCGTAAAAGGCAATTAGTTTGAACGTTTTTCTTTCCCTGAGTGAAAAAAATACAGAATATTTAATTTATAAGTAATTTATAAAATATGAAGATGAGACTTTATCGTGAATAGAATGGAATACTTATATGTCCTTATCTAATTGAAACAACCGCTGCAACAGCAACAAGAACATCAACAAAAACAAAACGTAGCCACTAATTGTTTGGTTCCTTCCAGAGATAAAGCCGGAGGAAATATTTACCGTGACGTTTATATTTAAAGGCTGAATAAAGGATGAACCTCCCGTGCAGAAAAAATCAATAGCATTTACCTTCCAATTGCTAACAGAAAAGACTCGTCATCAGAGCCAAACCACTGAGCGGCGTCTGCTTCCGTAGGGGGTTAATGTCATCAATGCACTCCTTGTGGTGCACTATGGGCATTGGCCTCTTTGCCCCCGTCCCTTCGGCCCCTAGCTGCAACCCCTTTCATTCTTCTTACTATACCTCCGTTCATATTCTGTTTCTTCCATCCTACTTTCCACCCTCTCCTAACTGCGACGTTTTCCTCTTGTTACACCTTTTACTCCGTTTCCCTTTCGGCGTTGAATAATCTCATAGGTCCCAGCGCTTGTCCTTTGGCCTAAATGTTATCTTCTTATTCCAATTCCAGCACACACTGCGCCACTCACCTCTAGCCTTCATGCAAACACTGCAATATGAGTAGAATTCACTAGTGGCTTAAATTATCACAGAGGCGTGAGAAGATAAGCCAGCCTCTAATTAAGGATTTTTGAACGCGTCTGCGAAGATCACAATACTCCAAATATAAAAATATTCGTAGGCTGAATAAAAATCTAACATTTCTCCGAGAAATCCATATTTAATCTAACTAAAATGTTTGTTAATGCACAGTACATACGAATAATGTATATTTGGTTATAAGTTTGCGTTAATTACGGAACAGCATGAATTTATTTACTTGGGAATAATAATATAAATTCCTTCTCATTAGCGAATGGATATTTGTCTTGAGGGTGAATGAGCGTAAACCACCTTCAATTGCCATAGAATTATCGCCTCTTTACTTGAGTATTGTTGTGTTTAGTTTACTGTTTCTATTGAGATCTCGAAATACCAGCTTTGTCAAAATACGAGACCGATGCTTATAAAACTGTCGCCTTTATTCCTTACCTTCATAAGAGACAGTTTATTTCATTTTTATTTAGTGTTACTTTTTAGAATTTGGCTATATTCATGCAGTATACCAGTTCCTTTTTTCCCCAGTAAAAAGTAATTTTATCTAAAAGAAAAATTATTTTTTAAACATAATGCTACTAAAAATGCCTTTCAAATGATTTCGCAACCACTGTGAACATGCAGTTGCAAACGGTTATGTAAGCAACATACTTATAAATGTTTTTACAGTGTGGTTCTTGTAATGTCGACGTAAAGAACAGCAAATGATATAAGTGGGTCGATGATCGGGTTGGAATGGGTTTCATTTTTTCATTTAATTTTTTCAGGTAACCTCGGTAAGTTTGTCCAGATGCATTATCAGAAATCTTTTATTTGACGTGAATTTGAGATCTCTCAGTCATTTTAATGTATGTTGGTTTCATATCTGTATAATTATATATATATATATATATATATATATATATATATATATATATATATATATATATATATATATATTTGTACATATATTTATATATATATGCATATTGTGTGTACACACACACACACACACACACACAAACACATATATATATATATATATATATATATATATATATATATATATATATATATATATATATATATATATATATGTGTGTGTGTGTGTGTATATGTATATGTATATGTGTGTACACACACACATATATATATATATATACTATCTATATATATATATATATATATATATATATATATATACATATATATATATATATACACACATACACACACACACACACATACACTAAATCACGTGCATTTCCTGTGATTTTCTGAGCTACATATAATTAAGACTCTTAAGCTTGAAAAGTATGCGATATGAAATGCTAAATGCTTTTTTTGTGGATAGATCATTAGACGGAATAGTGCACTGATCATGTAAAAAAGCATAGTAACGAAACCAGTTTTTTCCAGGAAAATTGTCATCTCAGGAAAATGGTAATAACAGTTCTAATATTAATTTCTTCCTACCTCGCTAAAAACTAAGGATTTATAGGAAACACTCGTTGTATCAGTGGAATGACCACTCCATTTTGAGAACTTAATTTCATTTTAACTATTTGGTACGCTAATCAAATGTACATTGCTTTGCAAGTGGCGGAATTTTGAAGAGTAATGTCATTTACTTTGCTTAAAACTGGTTTTGATACTTACAACATCAAATTGCCGTACTCACTGCATCAACTGATTGCTTTGCCTGCATATGTAATAATTCTGTAGTTCTACAGTTCCAGTTTTATTGGTTTGCCAACACTAATACACTGATAGTGATGACACGTTCATCAAAATAAACGATTATTTTGTAGTGTGTGAGACGTAACAGACGATTATTAATTCGGAATATCGGATAAATTCCATCATCACATTCTAATACAATAAATAATACATTTTTGATGTGTCATGTGTTATAACTAATATAAGAAATTTGCTGTAATGAACTGTTCAGTACATATCACAAGTTCCTAAACATATAGAACTGGGTTCCATTTCCATAACCTGCAGAAGCATAAGGCAGGCGTACGTATTGAGTTCATCGTAGAATAAGCTGGAAGTTTTCAACTAGAATTTTAATTTATACATCGAAGAATAGAATTTTGAACTATTCTGCAGCACAGTTGTGTGTATTCCTTTTTTATATTTTGCCGTTGAGTTACAGATATCGTGTTCATTTTGGGTAGTTTTCTTCATATTAAACAAAGCTGCATGAAAGTCCTGTTTTGTTAGTAAAAATTTATATAAATCTCTCTCTCTCTCTCTCTCTCTCTCTCTCTCTCTCTCTCTCTCTCTCTCTCTCTCTCTCAGTCTGTATATACTTCTCTAATTAGGTTTCTATTTCTATTCCGTAACTGCCAGGGAATTTTATTTGACAAATGATTCTTCGTGCATTATTCGATGAAGAAGAGAATCCTAGTACTGACACTACCAGCATATGAAATCCACTTCTTATGAATTAATGGAAATTTGTTATATAAATAAGTTACGTCAAAAATTACTGTAACTTCCAAGTAAATCTCTATTTCATCGCACTGATTGATAATAAATCCGTCACGTAGTACTGCTTTTCATTTTTTCCAGTTATTTAGATAGTTAAACTTAGATCTCATTATCCATGAACTGGTTTTGTCACACACACAAGACAAATATAAAAATATTAATGCATTTTCTGTTTCTTATTTTAAGACCCTTGTTGGATTTCCTATTGGGCTATTTTTTCCCTTTTCACTTTTCTTTTTCAATTCACCCTCCCTTGTGTGCTTCCCTTCAAAGTCTTCCATTTCAGTTCAGTCATATCGCGGGGGTTTCTCTCCTTGTGTCACCTTGTGACGAATCTCCGGGAAATTTCTCATTTTTTATGTCTCAGACTTTTTAATAAGTCCAGTTGGCTGAAGGTAGATGAATGGAGGCCATTTGTAACTCTCGGCGGGATGGTTTAATATCCTTCTTTGTTGACTAATACACAGCGGCCCTAACCTGAAGTGGACACATTTCAGAGGGCCCAGGATCACGTCACATCAGAAGTACGAGTTTTTAAAAGACGTTGGAAAGGCAGTGCTGAAAAGGGATGCTCGGGAGGCATGCGAAGAAACATTATCCAACGCAGGTTTTTCGTAACGAGAGGCTTGCGTGGCTGGAAGTCCTCCCTAATTTAAGCTGCCTGTTAATCCTCTCCCTTTTTTAGCGTTGCGCTGAATAGTTCACTAGACCGAAGTAAGAGGCGACAACGCTGCATGAATCATGATATGAATGGCCAGCCAGTGAAAGGGTGGCAGACGCTTGAATATGCAATGCAGTAAATGGTGTGTTGAAATATTTTTTGCCCGCCATGAGAAGGGAATTTTTTCCACTGTAAAAAAATGTAACTTTAACAGAAACATGAGTCCCTATATTCTGTTCGCCAAATGTTTTCGTAGAAATTCCTACTGAATAGCTTGCATGAGAATAACAGGTTTTATTTGCTGCTTCCAGACGAGACTTGATCGTGCTTTTTTCTTTCCTCAATTATTTAACATTATCTCACTAAATTAAAAGAACGAAGTATAGTATTTATTAACCTTGCACTTTCTCTGATATGGATGCGGTCACCATTCATGGCTTGGCTGTTATAATATACCCAAAATATATAAAAATTTCCGACGACAGGCCAACGGTTGCTCTCAAATATCCCAAAAGCTTTTGGGGTTTTGAGGTTATCTTTTCCATAAAAAGGAAAAGATGTGTTTATTGTGGAAATATATGGTTACCCTTCGTTCATGTTTTTCACTTTTTTCTTTAATTGGGACCCTGTACGGTTTAAGGAAGCGCCCTTCTCACTCTTAAAAATGAACTGCTAAAATAAAACTGCGTTCTTTTCTTGATTCACGGATGTCTTCCTCTCTACGAGCAATATTAAGTGCCCTATCTTACACGCCATGTGGAACATTGTGCTAACAGTATCGGTGGTCGACATGTCATTATAATTGAGAGTATTCCCTGGAAAATATTCACTGCTCTTCATTTTGAAAAACTAATAAAAGCTTTCTAGTAAGTTCTCTCTCTCTCTCTCTCTCTCTCAACAGATTAGTTCGATTCTCTCTATACTATTTTGACTAAATCTTTGGCAATATCTCTCTCTCTAACATCTCTAGTTCAGTATTCTAACAATTTTACTATTTTATACAAACACCAACAACTGATTAGTTCGATTCCCCGTATTTACTATTTTGACTAAATCTTTGGCAATATCTTTATATATAATAACATCAAGAGACCTATAGTTCAATAAATTTCAGACTAACAAAATGAGAAGCCAGGCCGTTACTATTTTATACACATAAATGCTTCGGGAAAGTAGACCGGGATATCCTGGTATATATTTATATATATATATATATATATATATATATATATATATATATATATATATATATATATATATATATATATATATATATATATATATATATATATATATATATATATCTTCTTCTCGTTTTTAACGTGCATTTTTTCCCATTATTAAATGGTTATAAACATGTCTTTTGAAGAACTTGGACGGCGTTTCACAGAAATCGGCTTGCCTGACATCGCTTAGACCCTCGAGACATGTTACCAAATCCCCAGCTCCCTTTCAGATGAGAAGAACCAGGGCGTTACCAGTTGAGACAGTACAGGTCTGTTATGTTTTAAAGGTGTTGGAACTTTGTTTAATGCTGCCGGGAAAGCAAACCTATCCGTTGATTACATACTGAGGTCCTACCAACTGAGCCATCAAGGCTCTTATATATATATATATATATATATATATATATATATATATATATATATATATATATATATATATATATATATATATATGAAGAAAAATATATAAAACACTGTTCATATTATATTTTATACATATGTATATATATATATATATATATATATGTATATATATATATATATATATATATATGTGTATATATATATATGTATATATTTACATATATGTGTATATATACTTACATACATATATGTATATGTATATACATACAGATATATATTTGTCGCTCATTCACTTCATACCCAGCTAGTATGCATTTAATTAAAATAAATTAAATTTCTTGGAAGAAAACATTTAACATGGTGTGTCGCTAATTTTAATTAAAATTTTATTCATTAACAGACCTTCCACCAAGAGAGCGACTTATATTTGATACAAACGTTATTATTAATTACATTGCACAAAGCGAAATAATGAATTACGACAATGGCAACGAATTTAACTGTTATTTCCTTCTCATAGTCATACACAAGGAATTCTGGGGCCCCGTTTCGAATCTAATAAATATTTTAATATTTTTTACAACTATAAATTGTCTTGCAAGTTGTCCCATTTCCAATAAGATATGGTCAGTAATCATGAACATGATTTCTAAAATTCTTTTAAGAAAGGGAACAAGTCAAACGTGTGTGACCAATATATATGTTAAGTTTATTTTCAAAATTCATAAAAGGGAAGATTGTAGGGTCAGCATCTGATAAGATATATACAGAAAAACTGTATGGAATTGTGACGGCCTTTCTAAATTGGGTGAATCTAAGAGGAACCATGTAAGGGCAGTCTACAAAAAGTAGGGAGATTGGGGTGGATGTGGCGTAAACTGGTTTATCAATCCGTCATCACTTACTACTTTTATTCCATTCCATACTACCAGCTCTGCATGCTGATTCTTTGGACATAGGATGCTCCCCTTATATTTCTTCATGTTAGTTTTTAATTTATTTTTGCTCCTAACCTGATTACTATTTTATGAGACAGTTTATCTGAATTAAATGTTTAACCACATTTCCACCATTCCTCTCCAACAACACATTCTAGCTAAACACCCAGCCACTCCTTGCAACTATTGTGTTCATCAGCTTCCTCTTCTATCTTATCTGTTGAAAGACGCTCTCATATTCATTCTTTGTTCTCATTCTTGGCCTTTATAAGCTTATTTCCAGGACTATTTTATATATATATATATGTATATTTATAAATTTATATTATATATATATGTGTGTATATATATATATACATACACACATATATATTGTTTTTATATAGAGGCATTCATATTCATCCTTCAGTTCTCATTCTTTAATTTTATATATATTTCGAGGACTGAATATATATATATATATATATATATATATATATATATGTATATATATATATATATATATATATATATACATTGTATTTTACATGGTTTATATATATATATATTCATCCTTTAGTTCTATATTCTATGAACTTTATATATATTATTTATAGGAATATACACTTTGCTTCGTTTCTGCAGAAAATATATCTTCTAAAAAAAGTCTTGAGAATCCCAACCCAAACTAAAAACCATACACCTTTCTAGGTAGAAGGTAATTTGTGAAACTTGGAGTGGAGGCGACGTTCTCATAAGTGGAACCAGCGTGTGAACTCTTAAAGGAATCTTGTTAGGCCTAGGAAATCAGCTCGCTGGAAGAGACTGAAAATCACGAGGGACAGAAATAAAAAAGAAATTCTTAGAAATCTGTAAAAAAGGTTATTTGGTTGATGACTTTCATGATGGCTGTGAACTTGATTTCATCTATTGTAAGTAGTTTTTTAGTTTTCTGAAGTGAAATCTATAGTGCCGGCTTTATCCGTCCGCACTTTTTCGTGTCCGCACTTTTTCTGTCCGCCCTCAGATCTTAAAAACAACTGAGGCTAGAGGGCTGCAAATTGGTATGTTGATCATCCACCTTCCAATCTTCAAACATACCAAATTGCAGCCATTTAGCCTCAGTAGTTTTTATTTCATTTAAGGTTAAAGTTAACCATAATCGTGCTTCTGGCATCTATATAGGATAGGCCACCACCGGGCTGTGGTTAAAATTTAATGGGCCGAGGTTCAAACAGCATTATACCAAGGCCACCGAAAGATAGATCTATTTTCGGTGGCCTTGATTATACGCTGTAGCGGCCGTACAGAAAACTCGATTACGTGTTTGAATTGAATCGTTAATTGACATTTGATGTTTGAAATTGTAAATAAATATTGTAGGTGAAGAACGAGCAGGCTTCCGTTTTTTTTATATTGATTTTAGGCAAAGAATAAATTTACGGAATATTTGTTGCTATTCCTTTATGAGCAAACTGGGGTTTTGCATAAAGTTATTTAGGCCATGTGGTCTGAGAAATAGAATCAGGTGACATATTTTTTTTTACCAAGTTTAAACCGATTTTAAAAGTAATATAATTTCAATTATCCCTTTCATTCCTTTTACTGTACCTCCATTCATATTCTTTCTTCCATCTTACTTTCCACCCTGTTCTAACAATTGTTTCTTAGTGCAACTGTTAGGTTTTCCTCTTGGTACATTTTTGTAACCTTTTGCTCTCAATTTTTACTCTCAATTTTCCTTTCAGGGCTGAGTGACCTCATAGGTCCCAGCGCTTGGCCTTCGGACTAAATTCTACATTATGTATATTTTGTCTGGAAATAGTGACTGAAACATCTCGTATCTACATCCAAAATTAACTTGCAATCTAAAAATGGAACCTGCGGAGAAGCCGAGAAACCATTGCCAGTGGCTTGAACTTAGTTCAGAGGATAGATATTACAGTACTTTGCCAGAGGCTCATTTCGAAATCAAACACATATAAATTATATCTTAACAATGCTTAATTCTCTATTCGAAATTCAGTATAGAATTTGAGTGTAAAGGAATTCAATCGAAGTTTGGGGTGGATAATTAGCCCTTCCGAGGGGTGAAGGATGCGTCCAGTGAATAAATTGCGAAATATATTTACAGAGTGTTGTCTTTTCCTTCTTCATGGCGTCTCTTAAAGAATATGTTTAGGTTGAATTTTGCCTGAATTTGTTTAGAATCTATCGTTAGAGATATTTACTTATCAGCGGAAGCAACTAAGAGTTTGGCGTTTAATCTGACTCGGCGCAAAGGAGAGGCTAAGAATACGTTACACACACACATACATACATACATACATACATACATACATACATACATACATACATACATACATACATACATACATACATACATATGTATGTATGTCTGTATGTGTGTATGTATATATATATATATGTGTGTGTGTGTGTGTGTGTGTGTGTGTATACAGAGAGAGAGAGAGAAAGGATTTAAACCAAACCGTAGAAGCTGTTCTGTATAATTCCATTTGTTCACAAATTAGATTATCTTTTTATGGATCCACTACTACACGATGCCTAAACAACATATTTTCTGTGCTGTAGTGTGTTCTATTTAGTGTTGAATCTCCTCCATTCATATTTCCAGTGCATAGGGACATATTATGTCAGCGGATAAGTTGCAGACATTTTGTGCTGCGTCACGCCAACACCTGAAGGCAGACATAGCGAGACGTAACTTGTCTAAACGTCGTTGAAATGATTCAGTTGTTATATTCTGAACAAATACATCGGGTCTGGCAGTTTCAGATCTCGCTTGATTATGACCTCTGTCATGGATGTTATGTGTTTGGCGAGTTTGTATTTTTATTTATCTGTCTGTGGAAACTTTGACAGTGGAGGTGTAATTCCGTGTAAAGTTTTGGTCAGTTTCATACTCCTAAAAATGCTGTTGCCATGACATCTATAGTGAAAATATTCTGAATGACGGAGTGGTGCTTTTACCTGTGAACTCAGGTATTGAACAAATGAAAGACAGCTGTCTCAATGTCAGTTATCAAAACATCGGTGTATTGGTGTGTCAAGTGGAAATTGTATTGGGTTTCAAATAAAATAAAAGTTTTGGAGTGAAATTGTTTCAGCCCAAATATATCCCAGATCCGCCTATGAAGAAGAGAAGCAAACCATTCGGTCCCTCAGAAAATGGAAATGTAATAGAAACTGAATACAAGCGCCTTAAAAAACTTACGAAAACATTTACCGGATGGCAGTTTGCGAATGAAACCGATAAAGTTTCGTATCAAGCCAAAGCTTCATCGGTATCAGTGAAGAGTTCATCGTGTGGAGCGAGTCACTCAAAGAATTATCCACTAAATTTCAAGCAAGTCCATTTATTTCTTTTGGGAAACTCACATGGGATATCATTATCCTAATAATCATTATCCCAATACGGTTTCGTTTCTTGTTACTGTTTAGCAAAAATTAGCCTCAAGATCCAGAGTTATGTGAACCTCCACCTGTGCATACCTTCGATGATTTTTTTTTTTTTTTTTTAACCTTTAGAAAATCCAGGGTTAACAAATATCAAAATTTCAACATTGGAACAAATATCAAAATTTCAACATTGGGGAATATCTCAACCTAGTCTTCCCTAAGCGACAGAACGAAGTTCATTGCGTCATACACATGAAATATTTGGTGCTGATGTAGGGAGGGCACTTTCATATTCTGTTCAACACGAGGCCCCAGTCGTCGTCTGGTGAAAGAGAGAGAGTGTGTGTCCTTAAGCCTTCGTGATCTCAATCGATTGCAGTCTGTGATACGTATATTTACCACAAACACACTGGACCAATAGTTAACGCTGGTTGAGTTACTGAATCTGGATGTGAAACGTCGAATATAATTCCTGTTGCTAGTTTCATTCACTACAAAAAGATCTGGTCTCCCTTAAAGATAAATTTCTTCATCTCTCAAAAAATCTTTTATTTGGCAAGCATGAGTCCCAATCTTTCTTTGTAAAATAATATTCACTAAAATCCACGCTGGGCCGTTTGCGCACGAGCAGATAATAGCCTTATTAGAAACGTATAGTCCTTTTGAACCTCATTGGCAAATGCACTACCTCCTGTAAGGCGGCGTATATGAACAATACTTCCGAGTTTAATGCCGGGATATTAGTGGTTTGTTACTTACATACTTTTACGAAAAATTAAAGTCTGCAAAAGGTCCTGAGCTTTGCTTTTCACCTTTCCTTCAGCAGCTGCAACGGTTTAATTTGGGATTGTAGCCCAGATTTTTGTTTCTGTGAAATGAAAATGCTCATATCTTTTTTTACAAATAATGACCTTAGCTTCGTTTGCTAAACGGCCGTCAAATATAACCAAAACTAAATATAACCACAGAGCTCAGTTGCAAATGTCGCTCAGTTCTCCACCTGCTGGAGTTGACCAGTAATTTGAATAGCTAAATGGGAGAATGCCATTCTCTACCGTGCTGCAATAATTTCTCGTTTGTGTTAAGTTTAGAACTGTTACATTCAATGTCCGGAAAGTAGACGGAACTCATCCGTTTTGTTCTGTCGGTCTTTCTGTATTTTTGCACTTCATTTTTATTTTAACTGAAATGCATAGAATTAGTATACAAAGTCATATAAAGCGCAAAATTGTTTGCATATGTGCCTGTGTGTGAGAGAAAGAGAATTCCTGTATATCCCAGATAAGATATTTATTAAAATGTTTTTCGTTCTGAATCATAATTTTATGCTTCAGTGTATTTAATTTATTCGACAATATATTCCACTTCAACCAGACGTTATTACAGAAGTGCAAGTAAATACCTAGGACTTGTCTGTCAAGTAGGTTTACTTGCCACTTTCAGGGATGTCATTAAAAGTTACTGACGTAATAAACGTGAACTTTGCCTTCTAGTACTGGAGCTGTCATTGTGATACTTCATTATGGACCAATTAATCTGATTCTTGAAGCCCTGGGCAGAGTAAACACTTCCCACCATCCCACCTTGACCTTCGATGATCCCAACTCGGCTCAAGCTCAACACTTCTGATCCCCATTCCGCTTTGGGCTGATTGGTAAGAGCCTCTGTCAGGCTTTGGGCCAAATCAAGAATATCCATGTCATACTTCTTAACCAGTTCAGCACCATATTGGCGCAGAACAACTGGCCTAAATCATTTGGAACAAAGGCTTGTTTACGCTTTGTTAATGAAACAACTGTGCTGTTCAGAGACGCTAAATATTCCCAGGTTATTCCAAGAAATTGTATTTTTTCATTGATTAGGCGCGTGCTTAATTTGCACAGGTTTAGAAAATAAACAAGAGAAATACGCGATCTTTCTTTCTTTATTTCTTTAAATCTCGCTACAACTGCACTCTAAAGCTGTTCCACATTTCAGATGTAGCCAAAATAAAACTCCCAGCCAACTGAGTAATATTAAACCTGATAATTGAAAACGACACGATTTGCAGCAGTAGGCCGCCTAGTGCTGCGAGCAAAGGTACCTGGGTCAAGTAAAGAAGAGTCGGAGGATGTTTGTCGTTGTAATGCATTTTGTTGAACAAACATAAAGAATTGACTTTACGTCTTTGCCACAAGAGACCATTAAGAGTTGGCAAAATAAACTTGACTAATTACGTAACTCTGATAGGTTGTTTTAAACTCTCTCTCTCTCTCTCTCTCTCTCTCTCTCTCTCTCTCTCTCTCTCTCTCTCTCTCTCTCTGTTCAACAATTATATATATATATATATTATATATATATATATATATATATATATATATATATATATATATATATATATATATTTAACTATATATATATCCCTGTATTTATCCCTATTTGTATATAATATACTGTATTATATATAATATATATATATTATTGTATATTAATCTATATACGTATGTATGTATTTCTGTATATATGTATATACACAGTATAAATCTGTATATATATGTATTGCTGTATATATGTATATACATTACCTATATATATATATACATATATGTCTATATATGTATATACATTACACACATATATATGCATAAACTGATCGTGTATGTATATATTTTCTTATTTATCTGACAACAATTTTAACAAAGCACATCCACAAGTTTCTGTCGTCCATTTGTATCAAGGAATTTAAGACGTGACTTCCTCTCCTATCCTTCAAAGGATATAAAACAGGGGCCATTTGGGGGTAGGATTTTTTAGTCCTCGTTCAAGAGGACGAAACGACGCGGACACTCTTCGGTCTTGACGGAGCTCCTCTCGACATGAAGGCCGTAAAGGCTGAATCTCGAAAATGGCGTGAGATATAAAAGAATCATCAGCTATGATGCTGAAGCCGTGAGTGAAAATATGTTTCATAAATGTAACGGAATTAAGGAAGAAATTAATTTTCTTTGTGAAGCGCTTGTCCAAATGTATTGCACCAGGGCTTCAAATTAATTAATGCAAGTGGAAGGAAAAGCTTCCCTTGTCGTGAATAAAAAATATTTCGTTTTGGACCAAGCTGAGATTTTACAAATTAAAATGGGGCCATTTGGGGGTAGGATTTTATCCTATATATATATATTATATATATATTATATATATATATAATATATATATATATGATATATATATATATATATATATATATAAATATAACGGATACATATAAATATATATATATATATATATATATATATATATATATATATAAAATATATATATATATATTTTATATATAAATATATATATATATATATAGCCTCATAAGTGACCATCTGTTAATTATGTTGCTACAAGAACAGAGTTTTTGATGAATGAGTGTTCTTAAAGAATATAAAGGGATTGGTTTACTTGTCGTCTCGTTAAGTGGATTTAACTATTTTTAGTGATCATAAGAGTATTAAATTCAATAACTCTACCTTTCATAAAACTTGCTGTTGTATAACAGTATTTTTGCCTTACCGGTTTTTTTAGCAAAAAAAAGATAGTAAAATTAAAATTATAACAGAAAATTGGTTGGATTTGTTTTTGCTTGTTTTTTTTACAGTATTTTATGATGATTTAACTGTAAGTCAATTAACTTTGTCTTGCTCGTGTTTTGAACATGAATGGGAAAACAAGTCTGTCAAATGGATCAGTAAATAAGAATTATATTTTAGTGTGTACGAATGCTGCTGTTTTTACCTAACTTCTTTATGCGCAGAGAAAATTGACCTGGCACTCAGATAATAAGTATTACCTGTCTGTGCGCACGACTGTTTTATGTTTTAACTTAATAAGAATTTTTATATTCACCGGAAAAAGACAGACGATTCAAATACCAACGGATATATCTCTAAGTACGTTTGGTGTTAGTTCCCATTTCATTTCATTTTTCCGTAATAGTGGGAAAAGAGGTAAAGAAATAAAATCATGAGGGCTCTTGTATTTGATACCTTTAAATAACATATAGTATTTTGTTTCTCACCCACAGAAAAAATGAAGCCTTCCATCATTTCTAAATCAGTTTTTGGGAAGTGTCAGACGCGCGTCACAGTAGCTCGTATGTTATTTTCTCTGTGCTGTAATGGTTACATAACATGGTCCAATAAAAGTCCACCTTATTTTATGGAGATGATATTGGATATTTTCCGGGAACTGCTTATTTTTTATAGTGATGATATTGGATATTTATCGGGAACTGCTCATCATCTCTCCATTCTTTCCAGAACTGCGACTTTGGTAGCAGATTGAACGTTACAGTGTTAGGTAAAAACGGGGAATTCTTAAGCAGCCCCAATCGAACTTTTAAATGGAAACGAAGGCGTAAATGGAAGCGACCAAGTCTTAAACGAAGACAGCGTCGAAATGATTGTGTTAATATATTAATGCATAAAACAGGAGATAACCACTCAGAAAAATTACGGTTTATATTGGCTGTAAAGTAAAAGGTAATGAAGAAATAAAAGTCACATTAAACTAACCTTAATAGGTATAATATTGTATAATAAGATATCTATTTGTATATAATTATTACATAAATGAATATTAAAATATCGTACATAGGTAAGTAAAGTCTTCCAGGGTTTACAAAAATAACAAAGTACCGAGGCTTTCAATATCGCAGACTCACATAAAAGGAAAACATATATGCGGTCAAGCGTGAAATTGGTGTCACAGAGAGAGAGAGAGAGAGAGTTGACGTTATTGAGCAGAGGAGGTGAAGCAGAAGTGAGGTCTAGTTCGTAACTGGAATATAAAACTTTCGGTAGGATGCTGTCGGGGGTCGAGCTGTATACGAAAACTCCAAATTCGGCCTAGTAACCATAACTACAGAGATGCTTTGAAGACAAATACCTGTTACGTATCAGGTTTACTGTGACGCTCTGCCCATCTTTGAAATATTCTTAAGTACGAAAGGTTAAATTTTACTGTCCACTCAAGATTGCTCAAGAATATCCCCAAGTATGGAATGCTGAGTTTTACTGCCCAATCGAGGTTACTGAAAAAGGAACCTTGTGTCCCTCTCAGTGCTGTAATAGGGGAGCAGGAAGAACTAACGGCATTGAATTTCGTTTTGGGGTATTTACATTGGATTACCCGTCCTGACCCAAGGTACACACACACACATACATATATATATATATATATATATATATATATATATATATATATATATATATATATATATATATATATATATATATATATATATATATATATATATACATAATAAATATATATAAATATATATATACATATATTTGTTGTATATAATATATATATATACTAATAAACAGGAAAGCTGAAGCCACAGGAAAAGCTTGAAAAGAAACGACAGAATGCCCAGTACTTTTGTGTATTAAACATCTTCGGGGCACGAACACCTGATTCCCTTGTGCCCCGAAGATGAGTTAAATACACTAACTGCTTGGCACTGTGTCGTTTCTTTTCAAGCTTTTCCTGTGGCTTCACTCACGCTATTTCGGGAATATCACCGAAGAGGAATTATAAGTGATAAGTGGATTGGTACCGAAGTGTCTCGAACACTCGACACACTACCCCCTTACGACTCCTGTCGACGGTAACCACTTAGCCATGAAGTAGCTTGAACTGGATATTAAATGACATTTGTAGCTTAATAATTGTGTATAAATCACGATGATGTAATAAAAAATTCATATATATAATAAAACAGTTAGAGCGTTATAAGGCACCAGGAGAGGATGGTTTATTCCCGGAAATGTTTAAAGTGGAGGAGAATAGATTACTATCAATTTCAGGGACCGCGAGTCATCGTTTTCCTCAAATATCTGACAAACTAATTATTTGATCGAAATGGTACTTTGACACAGTGTACTAGACACCTCCCGCTAATTTTTGGTAATATAGTGCATTGTCAAGTGGTTTTAGTTAGGCGTTTACTCTTGACTTGCATGGTGTTGCCAAGCATCACCAAACTATGCATTCGAACGTCCTTTATCCCCATCCCGTCCCTCCTCCCCTTCCCTCCTCATCCCTCCCTCAACTCACTTTCCTGGCCTCCCCATCTCCCCCCCCCATCCTGTCTATGAGGGATAGCTGACGTTCGATTGCGTAGAATAGTCCTGCTGACTTATGCGACTTTGCCTTTAAAAGTCAAGAGTAAACGCCTTAACTAACACCATTTGACAATGCATAATATTACCAAAAATTAGCGGGAGGTGTCTTGTACACTGTGTCAAAGTATCATTTCGATCAAATAATTTGTTTGAAAGATATTTGAGATAAACGATGACTCGCGCTCCCTGAAATGGATAGTAGTACTGTATTTGTCTTGAAGATATTATTCAGTGAGATATGGGTGACAGGGATAATAATATTAGTTTGGAATAATGGTGTGATCATTAAAGTTCCAAAGAAAGGTGATCTGAGGAGGTGTGATAATTGGAGGGGAATCACTTTGTCACCTGTAGCCTTGAAAATTTTCAGTATTGTTGAATAGGTTGGAGCCAGTGACTGATGGTATTCTGAGGGATGAACAGGCCGGTTTTAGAAAAGGGCGGGGTTGCATTGATCAGATCTTCATAGTCAGGCATTTAATGCAGCAAGCAAATGAAATGAAAACTCCGTTAAGTCTTTGTTTTGCTGATTTTGAAAAGGCGTTTGATAGCATTTCGAGACGGACTATGGGAAAAATCATGAGGCATTATGGAATACCGGAAAAGTTTGTGACGGTTATCATGAACATGCATGATGGCAACATCTTGTAAAGTTGTGGCTGATGGGTGTTTGAATGAATGATCCATTTGAAGTCAAGTCTGGTGTGATTCAGGGTGGCATTCTGTCTCCTCTGTTGTTTGTATTGGTCGTAGTATGAAACTTCGTGGCTGAGACTGGAGGAGGAGGGGATGAAAGCTGAGGAGGGGGGGAGGATGAGGATGTCGAGGGACGAGGAAAAGAAGGTTGTGAGGAGGAGGTGGATGCAAAGGGGGAGGAGGGATTAGAAGACTCAGCTAGTGTTGCCACATTACTTTCGATGCTCCTCTTCACTGGTGGATGGCGAGCTTCATCATTAAAATAACCGCTAGGCAGCGATCTCTTCTTCCTGGTTCGAGTCACCACCCTCACTGACATTTCAGCTACTAACGCTTCCAAAAATTAAAAAACTATCCAATTAAATAGCAGAAGAATGATGAGTGCTTAGCCATGAGCTGTAAACACAACTATAGGTGTTGTCACTAACCAGCGGGGGTGGGGACTATTACATAAAACCCCCGGATTACAAATTGATATAAACGGTTTTTATTATAGCATGCAGACTTTTAAGCTAATCCATAAATGCAAAATTTGGCATCACTGGAGTGTTGAATTTCTGTTGGTTGGCAGGTTTCATTCTCTTGCTTGTAGTCTATGCAGCAGCAAGGACATTACTAGTGCTCAACAGGACACGTCCTATGGCACAGCGAGCAACAAAGGACGTGAGCGAGAGCGTAATTTCCGTCTCTGGCCGATGAATTTATTCTGTTCCATTGTTGGTATTTTCTATCGTATTCATGAGTATTTTGTCGCTCGTTTCTAACTTCAGATTCTCATAGGTGTCTTGTGGTTTCCTAGAAGAAGGGCGGGTGAAGTCCGTGTTCCTTTGTATGTTTAAAGCAAGCCGCTGCTGATTAAACTTACGGCTTCTGCTGGTTACAGTCTGTGGAACCGAGCCTCTCTATGCACGATCTCTGTGCCTTCTAATATAATTCATATAATTCTGGTTTCCGGGCATGGTCATCCACATTGTGCTGAAAAATATAGCCCCTTGGTTACGGTGAGCTTGTAATCGTCGTCGTAGAGTGAAAGAGGTGCCACCTGCTTAGCAATTGCTGGGGGCTCGAAATGTCCCTTAGGTACATTTAAATTTACATACCACGTTGGTTGACTCCCACATCTCTTCTCAGGAGGCGGTGCTCTTTTGCATAACGAGGCTGCTGACCAGGTTCGGGCGGCAGTAGACTCATAAGGAGATGATCTTTTTTTGATTTGTAGTTGTGGCACCATTTGCGATTATTCTCTTTATGGTTTTGACCTCCTTAAACTGACTATGGTATGCCATTCTATAGTATGGTTTCATGTTTCCTGGTGAGATAGAGGTTGTCACTGGTTTGTGGGCATACATATCCAATTGCATGCAGTTGCTTTTGTATGCAACCTTGAGACCCACCGACCAATAGGAATTCAAGACCAGTGACGTCATATTTTACGTTTAAGGATTAGCTTAAAAGTCTGCATGCTATCAAAAGACTGTTTATGTCAATTAATAATCTAAGTCCTGAAGACGCCGCAAATAGGTGGTGAAACGGTTCCGTCAACTACAATAAGTAAATGGAAAGAAACGTGAATAAATTTTCCTTATTCCTGAGAAGCTTGCCTCACGAGAAAAAGAAGTAAAGTGTGATTTGAAGTCTAGATAAAAAGATAGTCTCTGCAAATAATGCCATTTACTTCAACAGGAATTGCATATATATATATATATATATATATATATATATATATATATATATATATATACAGTATATGTATGTATATATATATATATATTTTATATATATATATATATATATATATATATATATATATATATATATATATATATATATATGGTTATAGATAAGTGCTTTTGCGGACTGCTCTATTAGTAAGAACCCTTGCTGGCATCAAGCCAGCATAAATGTGTTTCCCTTACAATTCTTGTAAGTTTAAGAAAGGCGCATTCCAACCTGTGTCAGGATATCGAGAATCTGTATTTCATCTCCCATCCATTAAGCTAAAGGAGCTTTTCAGTCTTCCAGGTCTTGCACCTTTTTCTTCTCGTTCCAGGCATTCCATTAAGAGGAATTCCTATTCGGCCATTTTAATTCCCTAGTATAGTAGGTCTTATAAATCTTCCACATTCCTCATTCCTTCACCAACAAAGCGGCTTACGTGATTGCACACACACTGAGAGAGAGAGAGAGAGAGAGAGAGAGAGAGAGAGAGAGAGAGAGAGAGAGAGAGAGAGAGGTCTTACGATTTTGGCAACACTTAATATCACCATACCCTGATCATTTGAATGCCTAATATGAGGAAGTTTGTTCTTGGCAATAACCAACTTTCTTTCAGTAGCTGCTAGAAGAACGACAAGGGGAAGGAAGGAAAGTCCTCCTATGGGGGAAATAGGTTTTTTTTCACTACTGCTGGAGATGAGTTGCATAGGTCTGGTGATCTTTCGATAATAATGGTCAAGTTCTCGATACGTTTGCTAACTCCGTTAAGTGGTGGCGGGGGTCCCTCTGTGTTGTTCGGAAGATGCAACTGCTGTTCGTATGATCGTAAGTGCGCGTGAGCCAGTGAGCTAGCTTGCTAACGCTGCTTTGTGTGAGGAAATGATAAACTTCTGTATTGTTCCAGTCTTTTTTAAATTAAAACATTTAACTAACAGTTTGCAAGAAAGTAATTGTCGATTTTATCTACTCGACAGACTAAAAGGAATTATCAGATTGTTTGTTTATTTAAGCGCATGTGTAACTGTCACACCATGCATTTATTTATATATATATATATATATATATATATATATATATATATATATATATATATATATATATATATATATATATATATATTTCTTTTTAACTAACAGCTTACAGTTGCGTCTGCTTTCTATACTGTACACTTCGAGTGTACTGACTAGACGGAATTCCATAAATTGTCCGCTTATAACCAAATCCAGATTTATTCTTGTAATACACCCACACACGCCAAGATACGAAGTATGATAAATTTTAGAAATTTACACTTTAACTCCACTGATCGGGCGCTACTATGGGAAGCCGGTTTAAAATTACCTTTTTTTTTTCCATTGAAATTTTACTTAATATAGAAGATGGCTTTACTTCTGAACATGTGCAGTTAGTATCCTAACTTACCTCCACATCACCCCCACAGGAGGTGGTGAAATGGCATTTTTTTTATTATTTGTATTTTGAAGAGAAACGATAGCCCATTAAAATTCCTTTAAATAAATGCAGACTGTATCATTCCATTATTTACTGACCACAGGGTTTGCTCTCTAGTGAAAAATAGGGGATATTAACTAGAAGACGTACCCTGCAGTGGTGAAACCGCTGTAGAACTAAAAACACACATGCATACTATGTATATATGCATATATATATAAACCATATATATAAATATATATATATATATATATATATATATATATATATATATATATATATATATATATATATATATATATATATATATATATATATATATATATATATATATATATATATATATATATATATATATATATATATATATGTAAACCACCCCTGCACTAAAATTCTGCCTTTGGGAGGAAGGTGTAAGTAAACGCCCCATAAAGTATCGAATTAGTGACGTATTTTTGTTTATTTTAACCTTTCACGCCGTAAAGAATTTTCCTTTTCGTTTTGCTCACTTCTCTCCTGTTTCCCACACAATCTGGTTTTGCCTCGCTCAGTCAGGGGCTCGTCAAAATGTGGGCGTCATTATCGCCGATGCCAAATGGGATATTTGATGGTGAAGAGTAAATGCTGGGAAATGTAGCGTTTGGGGAAAGTTTCACGGTCGACGATAGATATAAAGTTAGTTTTACCATTTCACGGTAAAAAGAATCTGACATGGTGTATGGCTCATTTGTGAAATGAACCACTCCGTGGTGAAAGGCAACAGAGAGGGAATATCTGAACAATTGGAAACGTTTTTCGGCTACAATAGTGATCTTTCAATAAAGTCCGAAATTTTCTTCACCTAATGTTTCAAAATCATTTGAAATTTCTTATATGGATACCAATATGAAATGAGTATTAATGATATTCATCCATATCCTCATGAAATATAAAATTATTGACTACTACACCTTTATCAAAGCTTTCATGAACAGCACTAAATATGGAGAATATCAAGAATGCAATCTACTGAAATTACATATTCACTCACCAGTTCAATGTTTTTAAGTTTATTGCTGACTTGAAAACAACTAGCATCATAATACGAGAATGTTTCCATTTATAACTTATTGAGTATTCTTAGGAGATTGGTATGAAAACATGTTTCTTCAACAACACACACCACTGGTTGGATTCATGTTCCCTTCGACATCCACCACTGGGACTTCCATTTCACCTGGACTTTTTACCACTGAATTGGGCTGCCAATTCTAATGCTTCAGCAGTCATTTCTGGTGGATCTCCAATAACACACGCAGGGAAATCTAATAACGATCCTGTTTTGTAAGATATAAAAAGTTAAAATTTAATAACTGACAGTGATTAATATAGCATTCAGACAGCAACTGCCTTAATCAATGCCTTTATAATAGTACCGGTAACTCAAACATAAAATTTACAATTACAATTGTGTGAAGACAAATTAGTGGCTGAAATCTCTCCAGAGTATATTGCAAATTAATCTAAATCACTTCTTTAGATAGCAAGTAGTCTAACTAGACTGTCAGTTAATGCTTCACAGCAGAAAGATCCACTATTTCCAACTATTTTTATTTCTGTTTTTCACTTCTGGGGCATCATGATCAGATATCCTGTCCAGCCACTCCTCATCTTTTTTTATTAACTTAAAATCTATTCTGTCAAAACATAATTTAACAAACACTATCTTGCCATTTTTGTTCATAAAAAACTTGTACATTTTTGAGGAAGTCATTTAATAAAAAAAGTTAAGTATACCTTGAGTTTAACCAGACCACTGGGCTGATTAACAGCCCTCCATGGACCAATTATTGATTTATTTTAATTGTAAGAACCAATTGGTTACCTAG
Organism: Macrobrachium rosenbergii; assembly: GCF_040412425.1. Lineage (NCBI taxonomy): Eukaryota > Metazoa > Arthropoda > Malacostraca > Decapoda > Palaemonidae > Macrobrachium > Macrobrachium rosenbergii. The sequence goes on from NC_089792.1 coordinate 22,468,499, forward strand.
GGAATAACCTACAGCTTTTGTTAATCCGAACCACATAATACCGAGAAATGAATTCTCTCACCAGAAATAAACACAAGTTCTAATTCTTCATTGGCCGGCCGAGATTGAATAGTCCCCTGCAGAGTGCTAGTTGAGAACGGTACCAACCAGTCCAACGAGGAACTTCCAACAATCAAACACCTTTCCCAACACATTTTCACAATACCTACTAATTTTGCCATCTTTTGTCATCCCTTTTGCACTAAAATTGTCTTGCTACACTCTTCTTCAAACCCAGCAAGCACATTCAGATTCCCAAAACCTTTTTCTAAACCATATGCACACCTTAGCTCTTCATCTCCATCTGACTTTGTCTTAGAAGATGAAAAACATATTCACCTTCAACTTGTTGATGAATAGGTAACAGAAACAAGAAAAAGAGAGCAGAACGTAAATGAGAAAGCAATTTATCATTAGCTATCATGAAGGAGTGAGTATTGGGATAAAAACTCAAAACTTAAAGTGGCAGTGGCCGACAAAGACCAGTAAATTTTTTTGTTTATTTGATTTTAAACGTCATATCACTGATTACTTTATTGTAGTGCATTAGAGCTGCATGCACCTATTTGTTCAATTACTGAGCTGACGGCCAATACTGAGTTTCCTTTCATGCTTTTCATGAATGAAGAATTATGATGCTTTAGCTGCAGACTCTTTTGTCATTGACATGAATAAGTTCCCTCAGAGTAAATTCAGAAACATTATTTTAGAACAATTATATCACAAATTCAAACATAAATCTTTGACTTTATGAGTTTTACGTTACTGTAAATAATTATTGCTGCGGTACTGTAAAATTTTAAATGGTAATCTAACTGTCATTACCAGAGGAAATATTTCATTTACTATTTGCTGTTGACATATTAGTTTCTCTGTCTGCCATTTCTCTGTATTTTTACAAATCCAAAGATACATAAGTGATAATGGACCTTTTTAGTATTTATATACATATACGTAATTGAGGTGAGAAAATAAAAAAAATATATGTTGAGAAAAGGTTTGTGGGCCAAATACTAGCCTGCACGGACCAGTTATTAAGTTTTTTTTTTTAAATTATATTTGGCTTGTTTACGGGAAAAACTTACTCTTTGTTACTAACTTTAATACATTCTCTCCATGGTATATAAAACACAAGTGGCGAAGTGATACATTCTATTTGTCGAATAATCCCCATATTGCTCTTGCAGGACGTAGACATAACGAGAGTGGAATCCAAAGTATTCTTAATTGGGATTTTATTTGACGCATTTCTGTCGAATAATCAGCTGCTTTGTTCGTCTCTCTTAGAATAATTATTCATTTTCGTCTCTTGTCTCAAGATTTTCATAACAGTTAAGCAATTCATTCATTGGTCAAAGGTTTTATTAAAGAATTATACTGTGCACGTTTCTGTTTGTTTAAATGATAATATATGTTGAGTGACTGAATTTGCGTGTGCAATATGAATCTTGTCAAGGAAACCATTAAAATAGATTGAAATGCATGGAACTGAAAAAATTTTTTTTTTCAAATTACAGAGTTCACCGAGATGCATTTTTGTGTGCAAATAATGGTTTATTAAACGGACATTCGAGTTGGAAAATGAAGGCCATTAATCTGACCATTAAGTAATTAGTTCCAATAATGACGTTACAGAAAATGAACAATTATTTTTGTGAATGTTTTTTGTACCATAGGCTGATGTATATTAATCTGTACCCTGATTTTTAGGCCATAAGAAACTTTGTTATTTTGAAGGCATATATTTTTACAGAGTTTTAGGACTTAATATAATTTTATACTTCATCTTTGTAAGAATAATATAACCAATGAATATATTGTTTGTGTTGGTTGGACATCTTAAATTTTAATATTATTTAGTGGCTGTTTTTCAAAGAATAACATAACTCACACTGGCTTATATTTTTATCCAGCTCTGCTCAGACCTTTAGTTACTAAGGAAAATAGAAGTGAATTATTTTCCCGTAAACTCTCAATATGAAACTTTCTAATATAATGTCCATAATTTCGATGTATTTTCCATCCAAGTTTCTGAAGGAGGAGCCAAATATCATCACCAGTTGTTTAACTGACGACTGAGGAAAAGTATTTAATTACTCTTTTGCGCCTTTCTCTCTCTCTCTCTTATTAAGTGAATTGCTGCTCTCTCTCTCTCTCTTCCGCCCCCTCATCCTGCAGCTCAAGCCAAAATTATCTGGAAACTTGAATTGAATCACTGACTTTTCAGTGTCTGCAGACCTGGGTCTTTATTTTTTCCGAAGTCATTTCCGTCACACCTCAGGTGTCTTCCTTTCTCATAACCAGCACTGTCATTTCCTGCTGGCGACACTTTTGCCTTTCTGCATGTTTCCACCCGCTCATTGTCATATCACACCTAACACAAATAGTAATGCATTATATATATATATATATAATATATATTTATTTTACTTTTATAATATTGAATAAAAAAATATGTAGGTATATATCTTTTTAGCGATTTTGGTGAATTTAAGAAAAAAGTTGCAAAACATTTTTTGTAGGGCTAACTTCATTTATACATGCACATTATAATGGATTTAGGGATGTTTTAACATAGCATAATAAATTACAACACTTTACAATGACATCAAATTTATTTCCGTAGCCATTTAGATAAAGTTACTGAACAACAGAGTGTGCAAAAAATTACCATCGTGCATGTTCTTATACTACAAGAACATATCAACCCATATCCCCAGCAAGGTTTGGTAGAGCACCTAAAACTCATTTGGCTAAAAATCACAATAGTCTCAGGGGACATTGGATAAACAGACCATAACGTAACCTGACAGGTGTCATGGAGGCATAAACAAAAACATTCCAAATTTGATAATCCTAATTTCATAAGGCTAAACCGTTATATTTGTTTTGATATAAATACACATTGATAAATCCCTTGACTGAAATGAATATATATTGTTCTAATATATAACCTAGAAACAAACATGTTATTTTCCAGTGCAATGAATATAAATGCTTTTGCCCCTTCCCATGAGAACAATCATGCTATCAACTGGTACGTACTGACTCTTCCAGTCTTGCTGTTCATAGGTTGATGTGGTTGCCAGGTGTCCATTTCAAATAAAAGTGTGTGAATCACCGAATTTAAGTTGATGCTTGGTTTTTTTTTTCATGCATATTCTATGTTTATGATTGTATGAAAAATTCTTTGATCAAATTTATAATGTGCTGAGATAGACTCGGGAGGGCCTGTATATATGGTTAATTGGCAACTGTTTCGTTTGCTGTCTCTTGCTCCTCATCACTCTGGTTGCCGATAATTAATTCCAAACCTTATTTAAACCGATATAGGTTTTCAGTGTTGATTTTATTGAGGTAATAAACGATTTTATTTATAAAATTCTCATAAATTGTGATAAAAATTCACGTAAATTCTGATAAAAAATTTATGTTATTTGGGATTTGGATTTATTGTTTAGGTTAACCATATGCTGACAGCACCTGGAAGAAAAGGTGGAGCGTCAGGTGAAAAATGAGAATTAACCAATAAAGCACTGAAGAAAAAGGTGACGTAAAAAAAAAGAAAATGTTATTTGTTTTGTTTTTGTTTGTATGTCTGTCACGAGGTAGGGGTTTGATTTTGAGTCATAAACCTTTCTGGGATGACAAAGAAGCCGTGTGCAAAATTTTGTTTGGTTCAGTCAAGCGGTTTAGATTTCTATAGCGTCCAAACAAATATACAAACATTCACTTTCATATAATAAATTATCAAGGAGATACCAATAAACCTTAGTAGTTCTGCTCTAAATTTGAAAAGGCACTGCCGCATTAAACTTTAATCATTAATTAAAGGTTAATTATAAGTTACAATTCAACATTAGCCACACTATATGACTTGCATACATTGTCTTACATTCATGAATATTGAACCCATTCCTTACCAGTGCCGCTTTCATTCAATTCTAGGAGAGCACTTTATATTAACTAGTCTTTTCTCCTATTAATTCCAGATTATTTTACCCAACTATTGCTCTCTGTTCTCTATTTTCACCGGCGCCCACATTTTTACAATATCATCGTATCAATGCACTCCTAAACCGCGCATTTGCTCCAAATTGTGAATACATCGTATTTCGAGATAACTATCCGATTTGCCCGCTTATGTTTTCTGAATGTCATATGTGATCGAAGTAAATGGCGCAGCATTCTCTCTCTCTCTCTCTCTCTCTCTCTCTCTCTCCCAACCTCAGATCAGGCAGGATCACTTTAGAGTTTCTGAGTCGTTTTCAGAACTTTAGTTAGAAGACTTTCCCACGGGAAATTAAGTTCTCTTGAATAGAAGTTGACTCTGAAACACATTTTTCAGTTGATGATTTTTACAGAACTCAGTCAGATATGCTTTCCTTATTAACACATCGTAAAATGCACCTATGTCTTACGATTCCAAACAGTGAATGAGTGAATAAAATGTAGAAAATTGTTCAGATTACAGATTCCAAATTTTGAATAAAGAAAATGTCGAAATCCCTCACACTCAAGATTGTTTTGATTTCTAGATTTTGAGGGAAAACAAGAGAGGAGATGATACCATATCACGAATGGGGGAAGAAACGCTGCTCTTCGCTTCGTGAATTTAAATTCTGGTGTTCGGAAAAGCTAGTTTCGCAAAACTGAATATGCAATTAATTTATTTGATTTGATTACGGAGACAGTGTCTCAATAATATTGTTAGTGGAAACAGATTAAGTTTTTATTATTTTCTCATTTTGTCTTCGTTCTTTATATATATATATATATATATATATATATATATATATATATATATATATATATATAAATATATATATATAGATATATGTATATATTATATATATAATATAAATACAATGTATGTATTTATGTATGTATATATACATATATATATGAATATATATAAATGTGTATATGTATGTATATATACATATTTATATATGAATATATATATATTTATATAATGTGTGAATATACACTATACATTATATATATAAATATGCATACACATATACATATATATATATATATATATATATATATATATATATATATATATATATATATATATATATATATATTATTTGTGCCTGATTTTAAGGAAATTTCTCTGACTGACTTGCATAGGCAGAAAATATTTATACCTTTTAAATTTTGTGTAGATTCGCGCCACGTGACAAATGGTATAGTACTTTACGGAGTAAAAACAAAAAATGGACAACCCAGAATTTCAACAAGATTAGTAATTTCATGGTAGGATGAAAATAAATGTCTCAGCTTGATGCTGTTTCAAAAAGAATCACAAAAACATGCACAAAACATTCACGGCTCTAAATGTTAACTTTTACGAGAAGATATGATTTCATTTCGAAAACTTTTATTTATGTATAAAGCAACGGCATGCAAAACTGAGGTTTTTAGGGCACAAACAGGTCTGACAAAATATTGCAATCATTATTGTAGTTATTTTAAAATGAAGCAAATAAAAGTTTTCAGTATTATTTCCAATCTTGCAATTTCCATCCCCCCCTTTTTTTTATTAAGTCAATTACTGACATTTGCAGACTTTTGGTTTTAAATTAGCATAGTTTTAATTGACATTATTTTTACGTGTTTTCTGATTTTTTTACTGTCATTGTCTTCAGAGCTTCACAGTTTTGTGTGTCCTTCCCACAATCAACAAAGCGGTCATCTGTCAGTTTTCTTTGTTTTGGATATAGTAATAACCAGGTCTGTCTTCTTTTTTGTTCTTCTTATATTGACTTGAGTCCCAACGGCGCCCACCTGGTGGCCATCACCAACAGGGGTCTCAATATCTTGCGTCGTTTACTGTTTCAGCTTCTGCGATCAATACATTTTGTCCTAAGGCAAGGTATGATTTCTGTTCGTCAAGTAGAGTTATACATCTACGAATATCTGTATCTGTATCTATATGTATCTGTCTATATATATATATATATATATATATATATATATATATATATATATATATATATATATATATATATATATATATATATATATACATATATATATATATATATATATTGTTATCATTTATTGTTCAATTTACGTAATTTTCACAGCCCTGCCAGCCAAGAATACACGTAACCTGTCACTATTAACCTCAAAGACAGGCGTTAATTAGCCAAAGGTCGCCAGTTAAGGGTAATTAACCTAACAAAGAATATTCAAGGAATAAAGACTTTATGATAAACGTCACCAACTGTGTGCGAATCTCTACTCGTTAAGATGGTATTAAATACAACGCAACAGGTTCTCCAAACAGTGAATGAGACACAAAGAAAGCATAGAGACTTAAAATGATTTGCTTAACCTAAATCCTAGTTATTTTACTGGAATAAAGGGGATGAAGCTAACAATATAATAATTTGGCTTAATCTTAGACTTCGTACAAGCGATTACCTTCAATGGTGGCTGGAGAATGAAACAAAGAAAGATTTGGAAATACAAAAAGACGATAAAAGAATGGGCGAAGTTTTGAACAAAACACAGACTTTACCTTATGATGAATGTTGTTGCGCATACAACGGACGATCGGAAGTTCTGGAAAATGGTCGTCACTAGGATTAAGAGACAGCCCGAATACGTCTTCTCTCCCACGATAGCTGAATCTCTCTCTTGTCGGACCAGCGCTGGGTCAACATGCAGGCATTCATAACCTCGGGGTCTATCAAAAACATTCGCCAAAGGACAGGTATAAAGGGAAAAAGAGACTTTAGGACCACCGTTACTAGAGAATATTGGAAAACCCTCTCTAAGGTTTATCCCTAATGCCATCGGCATATTTCTGTTTTGAACTAGCTCTCTGTCTCTGCTATGATCGTTATTTTTGTTGCCTGGCCTACCTGCCACTGATTCTCTGTCGAGTCAATCTGACTAAAATTACTACATAAATACCTCGACTAAACAGCAGTAATATTTATAAAAAAAAAAAAAAATATATATATATATATATATATATATATATATATATAATATATATATATACTGTATATGTATGTGTGTGTAGAGTATATTCATATATTGCTACATTAAATTAATTCCCCAACAGGCGGAGACTCCCCAGAAATCTCAAAACGAAGATCACTAACACATTTACACCTTGAATGCTGAGAGAGAGAGAGAGAGAGAGAACAGTGTCTGTTGTGTATGGAAATGCTTGATAACTTTATCAGACAAAAAAATTATCTTTTCTGTTGGACCTTATATGATAATTTACAAATCTCTCTCTCTCTCTCTCTCTCTCTCTCTCTCTCTCTCTCTCTCTCTCTCTCTCTCTCTCTCTCTCTCTCTCTTTCGTGTAATTTTTCAAGATCCATAGATTTTAATCAGTGATAATTAAGAGAAATTCAATCATTGCTAAGTCCTTGATATACAGATATTCTTAATTATATAAATTATAATTATGCTAATTAACTTGACCTTCAATTGTCATTAGTCAAAGATCAATTGAACAAAATTTCTCCTACGCAATATCACATTATTCCCTCAACGAGGACTCCCTGTAGGGGGGTTAGTGCCTCAGTGCACCTCATGCGGTGCACCGTAGGCATTACTTAAGGTTCTTCGCAGAGTTCCTTCGGCCCCTAGCTGCAACCCCTTTCATTCCTTTTACTGTACCTCCGTTCACAGTCAGTTTCCTTTTCAGCGCTGAATGACCTCATAGGTCCCAGCGCTCGGCCTTTGGCCTTAATCCTATAGTCTGTTCTGTTCTATTCTATTCAACGAGGAATTTTCACTCATGTTCATTCGCTTAGTGACTTGTCACCTGCCACTTAGAACGCAAGTGAAATCATTTAGAAAGAAGAGACGTCTCTTGGTTGCAGTGTTAACCTTAATATGAGAACAGACTCTTGTTCCCAACTCTTTCAATAACTTGAAAATTCTCCATTGCCAGGAATGTCCCAATTAATGATTCAGTTTTTTTGCTGTGGGTTGTCAAGTGCTGCTGTTGTCATGCAGACCCAAAGACAAGGTGATACAATGGTTTCTCCATGTCATTAATAGGCCTGATCTCAAGCGCCGTCCTATGGGATTTCAAGAAATCAAAATACGTTTTATCTTTTAAACAAACAATTCTTGATAACAGAATCATTCTTGCATCGGTATTCATTCAGTTTACGTATCTCTCAGGCATTCAAGTACAATTAAATACAATGTAAAGCGTTATTGTAATTACTGAATTTATATTTGCGTGTATACACACACACACACACACACATATATATATATATATATATATATATATATATATATATATATATATATATATATATATATATATATATATATATATATATATATATATACATACATATATATATATATATATATATATATATATATATATATATATATATATATATATATATATATAAACAGGTCATATAGCTGTAAGCTATAGGAGCTATCAAGGAACCCAGGAAACAGAACGCAACCTCCACACAGCTATTCATAACATAACAAGTTGTTTGTTTATAATTTGGTATGTACTTCAACTTTTACTTACCCTCTTTCTTTTTTAGATGTCTTAGTTTCTCTTGTAACTCAGTTTAGGTGGGTCATGTCCCTTTATAATGATTTTTAAATTGTTATTTTTATTTCGTTTTTTTTATAAGATTTTAAGTTATATTTTCCAAAAATTACAACCTTGAAGATGCAATGAGATATTGCAAAACGCCGTCCAAAATATACAGTTGTTTTTATATACGTATTGCCTTTTGCCTTTTTGATAGCTATATATATATATAATATATATATATATATATATATATATATATATATATATATATATATATATATATATATATATATATTCCATATGTGTGTAATTATATACATACACGGTTATATATAAATACACACGCACATATAAATATATATATTATAAACAGAAAGAGGTTCCCTTGATTTAATTTCTCCAAAAATCGTTCTTCACGCAAAGTGATCTTGAGACTGTCTTTAAGCCTTTTGATTGGATCCCTTTTATTTTTCCTTTTTTATGAACGATATATGACCGGAACGTCAATTGTCCCTATTCCGAGAAACATTTGACAGATTCAGACGCCCATCACTTGTTGTCTGATTTGTTTTTGCCCATATCCATCCAGAATCAATATTCTGAGTCGTTTAATACATCTCTTATTTACATAATTTACATAAGAACATCGTTTCCATAGTGGTCAGATTCTTCGCGGTTATGTTATGCTGCGGGATGCTGCTGACTTTGATTTCCTACTCGCCAAGTGGATGGTTCCCTTGATTTAATTATCGAGCATCTCTCTCTTCTTATTTGCAAGCGTATCCAAACAGTGTGAAGGATATGGGAAGATAAGAGGGCGTTGTGTTTAGTACAAGAATTACATACGTACCGTGTAAAAATTGATCAATATATACAGTATATGTGTGTGTGTATATGTGTATGAGTATGGAACAGCACGTATGGGAAGGTCAAGTCGTTTGTTCAATATACTTTGTTTTGGTGACGTTTGAAGACCAAGTCTGCCCCTCTCTCAAAGCTGTAAAATTAAAAAAAATAGACGTTAAAACGGACTCAGGCTTAAATAAGTTTTAACATAACATGAAAGTATGAAAGGAAAACATGAGATAAATGTTAAAGTATACCGAGCAGTAACCGAAGGTGAAAACTGAGTGACGCTCGAGAGGTAGAGGAGTTGACGAGGTCAGAATATTTAGCTGGGGAACTGGCTGTTTGATGAAGAGTGATTCAAGTATCGACAGCTGGTGATTTTTAAAAATTCTTGTGATCAATGATATTTACATTTTTTGGCGTAATCTCGTATGCATGTGAATTCAGGGTTTGATAATTTTACACCGGTTCGGTAACTCAGCCATGATGAGAGTTTGTTCTCTCCTTCAACAACCTATTTGGAGCCCACCTACTGCCCAAGGTCACATCTGGGTCAGTTAAACAAATAAATGACTCCAGAAGTCATCAAAAGATTAAGCTCCACAGGGCTTTTACCTTAACATCTAACTGGAATAGTTTCTATGGAGAAATTTTACGCTACCACCAGTATTTTGTTAATATTTGTTTTCCATCTAAGTTTTTGTATAGGCTAAACATCATTGTGAATTTTTAAATAATATTTTCCACTCAAAATTTTAAACACCAACAGTTCCAAAACTATCATTTTTGTGCAGGTGCCCCCGTTAATCTACGACAAACATTTTTATCAGGACTTGAGACAAACAATTACAAGTATCTACCTCTCGTTGAGCTTAACATAATACCCGGTAACCCGATGACGATTGGATCTTTGTTTAAATATAAACAGAAGCTTAATGCTTTGATGTTTAAGTATAAACAGAAGCTTAATGCTTTGATGACCTCGGTAGTCCTTCCACCCATATTTGCTGCTGTACATCTGTTTTGTAGCTTTGATTATATATACAGACGCCACCCTACTTATGAACATTCAACATACTAGCATTCAGAGATATAAACAAACGGGATCGCCAATTAAAACTGTGTTCAGAGCGCTCCCCTTTACCACCCGTATGTTCAAATTTTGTTTTGCGCCTCTATTCTGTACATCCATTACTGTATGTACAGTGTATTGTGTTTTAGGATGGGAAAAACGTACAGTACCATATTGACTTTATATCATACTGTACTTGAATAAGCATGACGAGTACAGTAACCAACTTAATGTTTAGATTTAGGCATACGTGCCAAGCCCTGGGCCAACTAAGGCCATTCAGTGCTGAAGCGGAAATTGACAGTAAAAGTTTGAAAGGTGTATCAGGTTGAAAACCCCGCAGTTGCACTATGAATCATTTGTTACGAGAGGTTGGACAGTAAGATGGAAGAAAGAGAATATGAACGGAGTTACAGTAAAAGGAATGAAAGCCGTTGCAGCTAGTGGCCGAAGGGACGCTGCAAAGACCCTTAATTAATGCCTACATTGCACCGCACGGGGCGCACTGACGGCACTACACGCCTACGGAGTTACTGACATTTCGACATACAAACGGCCCTCCGGAAAGTAACTGCTTTTATTGCGTCATCTAATGACGCAATATATATAAAATGTATCGTTTGTTTTTTATTGATATTAATTCTCATTAGGATCATTTTATTAGCAGCCAGTCTTGTCGTATATCTAGCAGCTGTAGTTATAAGTAAAGTAGAAAATATAGAAGAAAATTTTATAAATCGAAATTCACGTCAATACTGTTAATTATAGCTTATTTAATATTAAATATTTATTATTGAATATATAACTGAATAATATTTTTTGCATTTAATTTAGTTTAAGCGTCCTTTACTTGCAATCAAGCTGTTAGTTTCAGCAAGAACACGTTTATGGATAAAAGAACTTCGTACATTATGTACTTCTATTTTCAGCAGCTTTCAGTAGAAAAACAAGTCACAAGAATGATAAGAGACAGAAGAATTGTTGGTAAACAACCTTCCTTTCACCTTGGCCAATTACAAAAATAGACAGAGCAAACAATGGCGCCTTTTTCTGCCAGTATCCCACGGAAAATGAAAAAGGTATTGTTTTTTTTGATGTTAAGTCTCATTAGGATCATATTATTCTCTCTCTCTCTCTCTCTCTCTCTCTCTCTCTCTCTCTCTCTCTCTCTCTCTCTCTCTCTCCACCAAATTAAAACCTGAACTTTAAGAAAGGAAAATCAATATATCTTTATGCAGTAGCCTGAAATCTTATTCCCGAAGTAGGGTGAATTTTAATATTATTTTAAAACACCATTTTACCCCACATGACTGTTACTTTAATTGCATATTCAAATTTCTTTTAAGTATCCTTTATGGACAATTAAAACCTGAATATATATATATATATATATATATATATATATATATATATATATATATATATATATATATATATATATATATATATAGAAATATAATATACACATGCATACATACAAACACGTATATATATTTATACATAAATATATATATATATATATATATATATATATATATATATATATATATATATATATATATGTATGTATGTATATATATATATATATATGTGTGTGTGTGTGTGTGTGTGTGTAATTTTAATTTTGTGATACATTTCCCTATTCTACCGTAAGGCTTCTTTACCCATGCGGCATAACACAAAAGATTTAAAATCGCTGTGTAAATACTATGTTGTTATTTAACTGCGTGCATTACTCGCCCTTATCAGCACGCAGGAACAAACGCGTTTAATTTCTCCAGATGTTTGTTTCTCTGTGCATGAGGCCGAGAAGACGATTCAGGTCCTTGCTTCCTCAAGTTATTTCAGTATCAGGAAGAGAAAATCTTTGCAAATATTATTGCTTTTCTCTGGTTTGTTTTTAATCGCATATATATATATATATATATATATATATATATATATATATATATATATATATATATATATATATATATACATATATACATATATGTATATATGTATTTATTTGTGTGTATATATATGCACATATATATGTTTGTGTATATATATATATATATAATATATATATATATATATATATATATATATATATATATATATATATATATATATATATGTGTATGTATATGTATATATATATTATTTATGCATATAAATATCGTGGATCATTAGGCTAATTAAGTTAATTTGTAATATCTTGGTTTGTCTAGCCTTGCTTTACCTAAGACCCACGTAATCCTGTCGAGTCGGTAGAGTTGTGGGCTGTTGCTTTCGCTAGGCCCGTTTTCGAGTCTCCGGCCGGCTAATGAAGAATTAGAGGAATTTATTTCTGGTGGTAGAAATTTATTTCTTGCTATAATGTGGTTCGGATTTCACAATAAGCTGTAGGTCCCGTTACTAAGTAACTAACTGGTTCTTAGCCACGTAAAATTAGTCTAATCCTTCGGGCCAGCCCTAGGAGGGCTGTTAATCAGCTCAGTGGTCTGGTAAAACTAAGGCATACTTAATTAAGGCTGAAACTTGCCTAAAAAAAAGGACATAACAAATAAAATTAGATCAGGTCGCCAGTTGAGACCAGAGTTACTGAATATAGAGATTTATTCTGAACACATGAAGTAAATCAAGAACATTACTCAAACTACTAGTTTCAACATAGTAAAATAAAAGTGTTAGCTGATTTTTTACTGGAACTAACAACAGCTCCGTCTTCGACGCCTTAGGACATAAGATATTTCAGCATAAAGGAGTGAATAACGCAACGACTCAGGTCCTCTTGTGACGCTTCTATAAAGCAAATTACTGCAAGCGCGTGCATTGAGGTTCTTGGTATCAAGGATGCTAATTCTTCTCCAAACAAGAGGATAGCCAGGTCCAAGGCGTACACAATTCTGAATGAGACGTATCCAGATAACGCCCACGTGTTACAGAAACTCTCATTCGTCATTAATTAATTGTAAGGGATGAATGTTGGATCAAGAATATTGCTTTAACACCATGGAGGATAACTGACGCAATTCCACTAGGCAACAATAATTGTACTTAATAAACTGTATATGGTTTTACTAGGATTTTTCTTAGTCAGTGACTGTTTAGGAGAGGAAAACTTGAAAAACGAAAAATGAGAGTTTAAGTTGAAGGGAAAGAGAACTGGGAGTAATTGTCACATTCAGACTCACCGGTGGAATAGATAATGCAGTGATCACGTGCATCAAAAGCCCCTGGGTCCGTTGAAATGGCAATTTCCCCCGAGTGTCCGACAAGGGGGAGACACAAAGTGGGCTAAGAGAGTTGCCCAATATGCTTGTTGCTTCTCTTGTGGTTGCTTTAACACTTCGTCGAACCTGGTTCCGGGGCTTGGGTGTTTGTTACAAACTCCTCCCCAAAACTGCCTTGGCGTGGGTGCAGGTAGCATCTGAAAAATGACAAAAAAAACTCGTCGCTACAAAGGTCGTAGAAAAGTGAGCTTAAGGTACAGTCCACCTGAGGTTGGTCTTAGCAAAACCTATCCTGTCTGATATCCCTCTAAACTAAAATTCTTACCCCCTTTTGACGGTTGGGATCTATTTCCTAAACAAAGACAAATCTTTTGATATTCGATTAAAGCAAGGAAGAGAGGCCGAACAGATAATATAATATATATATATATATATATATATATATATATATATATATATATATATATATATATATATATATATATATATATATATATATATATATATATATATATATATATATATATATATATACATACATATACATTTATATTTACATTTATTAAGAATAAAGTGTTTTCGCATCTTCTATATAATGAGTCTTTTATATCCTTCCTTTTGATAATCTTCCTCATTTCTTTTGTAAATTTCATCTGGGAAAACTTCTTGGATTTACTCCTTCCCTTTTGTGACGCTTATTTGTCAGTCTTTCTGCTTGTCTCTATATCATTGTTTTTTTAACTATGTAAATTTTGGGATTGTAATTGGAATATAAAATTTAGGCCAAAGGCCAAGCGCTGGGACCTATGAGGTCACTCAGCGCTAAAAGGGAAATTGAAAGTAAAGAAGGTTTTAAAGTTGTAACAGGAGGAGAACCTCGCAGTTGCACTATGAAAAAATTGTTAGAAGGGGCTTGAAAATAAAATGGAAGAAAGATAATATGAACGGAGGTACAGTAAGAAAACTGAAAGAGGGCGCAACTAGGAGCCGAAGGGACGTCGCAAAGAATCTAAAGTAATGCCTACAGTGCACCGCGTGAGGCGCACTGACGGCACTACTCCCCTCTGGGGGTTATGTAAATGTACCCGTTTAGAAAGTAGAGTTTTGTCTGGATGGACTTGCATACTAATGTGTTCATTTTGTATACTGAATGAAACCGCATCAACGATAAGAGACCCAATAAACTTCTGCTTGATGCATATGATGTTTAGTTCTGCTATCAGAATTAATGTCAGTCCTCTGGTTGTGATTTTTTTCGTGAAAATTTGACACAGCAGACACATCCTTAGAACTATGGAAGTGTGACCTTACTCCTTCTCCCTCCACGGAGCTGTGCCTTTAATCCTTAAATTATGAAGAAATAAAGTTATTTTAGCTGATTATTATTAAGGTCACCCATTTTGTAGAGGTCCCTTGAGGTAACCACTTTTTAGAGGTCAATCTGTTTGCTATTTGATGGTATACTATGATGGTCTCCCGTTAGTTATCATGATTACTTGATGCGCTCTTCCACCGCGCTGTCCCAATATCGGTTATCGGGTATGAGTTGCTGACTCTCGCGTAAGCACCGCATTGCATGAGTTCCCTGTTTGGTGTCTACATATTCAACCTGGTCTTTCAAAGCGTCTTCCAGCATTTGTGGGTACGCAGTGCACTTGAGGAAATGATTGTCGTTTTGTTGTATCGGGACGTAAAGATTGGGAATACATTTTTCGGAACTCATATTGGTCGTGAGATCTAGAACCGAAACTTCATGGAAAGCGGATGCAGTATTGAGGAAGTCTCTGCAGTGTCTCGTCTGTTGCTAGGGGAGAGTAAAGGGACCGAGATATATGATTATAGATGTTGCTTTAATTCAGTTTTGCTCGTGCCAGTGTGCTCTCCGAGTGCTGGAAATTGAGCATTGTAGTTGGAAATTGAACATATACTGTTTGCAGCTTATAATATATAGGTAAATTTGGAAAATTATCACCAACAGTCTCGGATTTCTGCTGTCTATCTACTTTACTTAGCCAAGCATAGATCGTCATTTAATTTTACCATATTATAGTGTTATCATACCAGACTGTGTGGTAGAATTATTTACTTGAAGTCCACTGAAAGTATTATTTAAAAAGCAGCATTTTTTATCATAACTAATGATAGACCTCAACTCTGAAGCATTTTAAACTTAGCCGCAATGCACATCAGAATGTCAGCTTTGCATGACTAAAGGCATAATGCAGAGATTAAGCTGACCTCGTGAAAAATGATTTGCAGACACAAATTGAGTTCACCTATCTTCGGACGATCTTTGGAGCTAGCCAGCCTTGTCGTAAGGCTTAGCAATCCATCTCAGTCAGAGTCAGTGTTAAAAGCGAAGGTGAAGGGTAGCACAATTATGTCACGTTTTCATGAATAACATGATTTATCGCCCGGGCCAATTTTAGGAAACTATTTAAATGCATTAGAATGTTATGAGGGATCGCATGCTTATCATCAAAGCATAGGTCGAGAGAGACATAAGGAAGAACTAAACATCACGTGAATCTACGAGTGATAGATATAAAGAGAGAGAGAGAGAGACTTTTCTTTACATTGCTCAAGATAAACCGGCCGTGTGAACAAAATTTTGCTTGAAGGAAGTTTCTTTACCCCCGAATATAACTGAATTTAGAAATTAGGGAAAATAAGAAGCTTTTTACCAGTGGGAGTAGCTAGTTTTTTTTTATATCTATAAAAGTATATGTAACTTTTGAATTTTCTTTGTTGATGTTGGGTATGCAGTTGTTAAGAGAAATTACCTTTAAATGTCTTCAAGGTAATTTTTTTCATTTTACTATGTATTAAAGATGTTATATGTTAGTATGTAGTTTTAGTTAATTGTTATTTTAATTAGTAAACTTCCTTAGATTTTCAGTTGTGTATATTGTGCAAAAATTATGTAATAATTACGAGGCAAATTTCTGTTGGAATCCTTATGTGGATGAACGTATTATATATATATATATATATATATATATATATATATATATATATATATATATATATATATATATATATATATATATATATGTATATATATAACCGTTTAAGTAAATTCTCATTTTGCTTCTATGTGTGTGTGTATTTGTGTGTGTGTGTGTGAGTGTGTGTAGGATTTTCCAGGTTTTCATAGATTCATGTACGTCGGTACATTTCATTACTATTGCCTCATGTAATCATGTACAGTACTTTTGAGCACAGTTTAATTAGTCATTCAACGCTTCAGATGAAACGAAAATTCCGGAAATTAGTTTTTGTTATTTTTCTTAACGTGACTCCTGGGAAACTGGATTTAGAATTTTGTTTGGCGAGCTGGCATGATTGCATTAATGACACGTCATCGTTCTGAAAGGGTCAAAAGTTGCCAGATTTTTAATCCCCCTTGTGGTAGCCTGCATTTATATCAAGCGAACTCTCTCCTCCCACCTCAGAGTGTTGGTATTAACTACCTATGACAAACAAATTTCCTGAATTTTAAAAAGGGAATAAATCTTTGAAGTTTGTGGAACATATTAATCATAACATGAATGAAAGCAGAAAAAAACTAGTGATAGTATATCAGAAGATGGATAAAAAATATATCAGGTGATTATAACTATTAAAAGAGGAAATTTGCTTCCTCTGAAACTCTAGATACAGAAATTATAAAAAAACCGATGTGAAATGTTTTCTTTTTCTAGTTTCAGATATGCACAGCTGAGGTCTCCCTGGGATATTATATATGTGAGTATTGTATTATGATTTTATTTTAGTTTGAACATCCTTTAATGATTGACTGTTTTGTACTAATTTTTATACAAACCAAAATATCTCTCAAGAATGGCAGTGCTACTCCACAATACTCGGTTTTATTCACGGGCTCATTTTATTAGCGTTTCCTTCCAGAAATGAGAAGTTTTCCTTCGTTGGGTTAGTTACCTTATAGTACTTGCTTTCTTTAAGAAGAAAATATCTTATAAAATATATATATTATATATATATATATATATATATATATATATATATATATATATATATAATGTGTATATATAATATATATATATATATATATATATATATATATATATATATATATATATATGATATTTATTTTATTTCTTTATTTCTGATTGTTTTGCATTTTGTGTAAAAATTGACAGTATTTTTGTACGATTAAGTCAGTAATAATAATAATAATAATAATAATAATAATAATAATAATAATAATAATAATAATAATAATAATGTTACGGCCCTAGATTTTTATCAGAATGGCTTAGATTTTCTGTCTTGCTAGAAAATTGTCTTATCCCAGTCATGACTCAGTGTTTGTCTTAATATTCTCCCTAATCTGTACTGTTTCTCTCTCGTTTAATTTTTTTATTTGGATGCAGTTATTTTAACCATTTAACAGAACATTATATACAAGTGGCAAATTTGTCGGTCACCATTGAAACGTGCCTTTGTTTATAATGGAAAATCAACTAATCTTTTCATGTACTATAATAGGAATGAGGGGGAATCATTACCCAAAATGGTATGTTAGTGTAGGAATCATTAATACAAATCCGGTGAACGTGCCGCGCTTACATAGTAAGAATAGGCTATTAACTTGCCACGTGTTCAGACTCACAATTAGATTCCTTTACCATTTATCTATCTGTGCGTGGGCTGGTCAGGAACATGAACATGAGCATTTAATAGCGTTTTTTCCCCTCTCGCTTCCTCTCTTTTTGATGGCAGTTCTACAGACTTTTAAATGCAGCGTCAGGCTCGTTTGTACGAGCTCTGAATTTTTCAGTCCCATAATAATAATAATAATAATAATAATAATATTTCCACATTTTAATTTACAGCGGGTATTAAATCCATTACATAAATAAATATAAACAGCTTTTCTCTAGGGAGAGACATTCAGATCGAACAAGATCAAACGGTTTCCATTGATAAGTCCTGCAATACTTGACAGATGTATTGACATATTCTGGGATGTCAGTACATGTGCCAAGTATTGCAGGACTTCTCAGTGGAACCGTATGATCTTCTTGTTCGACTTGACTGTCTCTCCCTAGAGAAAAGCTGTTTATATTTATGTTTATATTCTGTATTGTATCATTTATGTAATGGATTTAATGTACCCTGTAAACTAAATGTGGAATTATTATTATTATTATTATTATTATTATTATTATTATTATTATTATTATTATTATTATTATTATTATTATTATTATTATTATGGAACGACCCATTAATTTAGTAAACTATATTGTCATTTTGCGTTTTGGTCCATTGACTACCCTGATCCCAGGTTCTTAAATTTTCGTTGTCCTTTGCACAAACCCTTTAGCAAGCATAGTATCTATTCAACAAAGTGCAAAACATATTTTGGTTATGTCCGATGAATTCTGTTTCTACCGATGCTAAATGCTTCCCTTTTTTTGGGTTTTGTCTTTTTCATTTCATTTTTTCTAATTGTATTTCTCCAGTATAATACCTTAAGAATTTCAGTTTATAGTTTATATATGTTTCTTTCGATTAAAGATTTTGTACATTGTTTATGTTGATGATGGTTTTCAAATGCATAATATGCTCTTGTGTTTTTTAAAACACGTTGTCTAATCCATTGTTTTATTTTTTAAATAATAGTTTATCACTGTAGATATTTATTATAAGTCTTACTTTATTTCAGTTCCTCCAGCTACCCTCACAAACACAAACCTGCGCAATTACTAGCATAATAACAGGTACCTGGAAATTAGACAGGTACCTGGAAATTAGATTTAGATTTTGTTCTGATAATTAAGATTTTTGGCGAAAATGTGAGACTTTTGCTTTCAGTGTTCGTATGAAATCTGATATAATTGCAGAACATCGTTATTATTTAGGATATATTTTCCTTTCCTCCTTTCTCTGAAATATGCAATTTTCATGTCTTTATAGGTGGTGCCCTAGGTTTTTTTATGCTTAATCCTTATGTCTCTAAATTTATTACATTCCCGAACGGCACATTTGTCTAGTATTCGTCTGTGTAGACACTGGACATATCCTGTTTCTTGTTGTTAACCATAGAGCTTCTTAATAATATTAAGAAGATTCACTTAAGGTGGTTTTTATATCTTATGACTTTCTTACTGGGTTTTTCTACTTTTGAGGTTCCACAGTGTTGAATGGAAGGTTTTTCGTAGAAGAGTAACAAAGGTGTAACTTCTAATTTGTCATTATTTCGTACTGTTGTCCGGAGACTGCTTTCTGATTGTACGAAAATTATTACCTGTCCGTTCTGTTGATGTTGCAAACATTGATTGAAATGACTCACACAGTACCAATATGAATTACTGTATGATTACAAATATCAGCGCTTTGTCGTGTCCTAATTTTTTTCAAGTCAACAAGTATAGATTGTATATTTCAAATTTTTCTTGCTGGGTCCATTTTCAGTTTAAAGCTCTCCCTACACTGTAGAAGTTGATTTTTACAGTTTTCTGTTATCTCATCATCTGAAAATGAGAATAATTCGTTATTATATGATTTATCATGGGTGATATACAATCCTTCCATGTGTCTTTTGGGACCTTGATATAATTGGTGAGCTTTCTTACCTGCAATATTGTGTCTTGAACCGTCTCCCTTTGCTTTGTTTTCGATAATTTAAAAATGCTGTGTCGTTGTCTTACTCATCATTTCACTAATAACTACTATTGTTTTGGCTTTTTAGCGTTCAAAGTCAAGCTATAAAACAGCTGTCCTATATAAACGCTGGTTCTGTGACGGCAAGTAATCTTATCATCTTTATTTTTTATCTTTTGTTCATTATCTTCCCCATCTTTTCTTTTTCAATTCATTCAGCAACTTTAGTTACAAATCTCATATATGTGTGTATATATATAAATATATGTGTATATATAATATATATATATATATATATATATATATATATATATATATATATATATATATATATATATATATATATATATATATATATATATCATATATATATATATATATGTATATAATATATATATATATATATATATATATATATATATATATATATATATATATGTATGTATGTATTAGAGAGAGTTTGGTAGTGGTTTCTGCTGGCTGAAATAGTTGCGTTTAGCCACTACTATGCTTGCGCGGACTGGGCTTCGCTTACCACGGATAGAATTATCGATTTACGTTTTCATTGTAGATTTGATCGAGGTAATAAATAAATTATGATCAACATTCATGTAAAATCTGATCAAAAATTGCTGTTATAGGGGATTTATTGTTGCAGGTTAATCATACTTCTGGCAACGCCAAAGAAAAAGGTGAAGCGTCAGGTGAAAAATGAGATTAAACCCAGAAAAATGAAGGAAAAGATGACGTAAAAACGAAAACTTTATTTGTTTTGTCTGTGTTTGTATGTCTGTCATGGGATAGGGGTTTGATTTTAAGTCAGAAACTTTTCTGGAGTGACATAGAGGCTGTGTGCAAAATTTTGTCTGGGTCTGTCAAGCGGTTCGGTTTCTGTAGTAGTGGACAAGTAAATATACAACCATTCACACATTATATATATATATATATATATATATATATATATATATATATATATATATATATATATATATATATATATATATATATATATATATATATATATATATATATATATATATATATATATATAATATTTTACCAGATAGGTGAATATCAAGATCTTTATTCTTTATTCCACTTCGTTTGTCACTTTCATTTGATTGTTGTATTATTTTGAATTTCTGATAGGTTAATCAGAACTTTTCTTCTTAAATTCCCTGTCTTACTACTGAGTATTCAGTAAGAAAAAGAAAAAGCCTCCATGATTATGGATAACTCACCTGTTCATCATTTACTCTAAAGGCTCCAATAGTTTTATTAGATATTAACTTTAATAAGATTATGCATCTCTCTCTCTCTCTCTCTCTCTCTCTCTCTCTCTCTCTCTCTCTCTCTCTCTCTCTCTCTCTCAATTTCTAGCTATTAAACATTTGTCAGTGTAATTTACATAAAACACCTATCATCAAATGCTCCATTATGTTTCCCATTTCTTTGATTTTAAGGCTAATTAAATTCCTCTCCTCATTCTTTGTTTTTGCTTTCATATCTTTCCATTTTCTGACCAATTTGCGTATTTCCCTTTCGTTCCTTTTTCTTCCTTGAGACAGTCATTATTATCGAATGTCTTTGTTCAGCCAGATTATCTCTTATGTTTTTCAGCAGGATCACATTTACAGTGGCTTTATCGTCTCTTTTCTTTCAATTACCACTAACCACGTCATTGGAAAGTAATTCTCTGATTGAGCGAAAAAATATCATTCGGGATTCTATTTGACGTCATAACTTCGTCTTAATCAGTTTAAGTCTTTTGAGGTTTGGGTCATTTTTACTCTTTGTTCTCACTAAGTGAAGCTTTATTTGTTGTCAGTAAGATAACGTTCTGTGCTAAAGCACTTTAATGAATTTTTTATCCTAGAGTTAGACATGAGTTTAGCACCTTTGGTATGCGCTTATACTGAGATCGCACGCATCTTTTGTGATTTGAAAAGATACAAGCACACACTCATACAAGCGCACACATATATATAAATAAGTGTGTATGTATAATACACACATTATATATGTATATATATATGTATGTGTATGTGTGTTTGATATGGTTGCCCTTACAAAACCTTAGATTCAAGCTCAAAAATATGAAGTAATTCTGATGTCCGTAACAGGATTCGAACCCGCATGCAGAGTATCAGAACGAGGTCACGTTGCCACCCTGATAACGAAAACACATACATATACCTGTCGAATTCAGATACATTTATTTGCGCTGAAACAGACCCATCCTTACCCTCGTAGTCAAGTGGGCAATCGTTTTTATTGCTCTTTACTGATATGTATGTATGTGTATATATATATATATATATATATATATATATATAATATATATATATATATATATATACACACACAGTATGTATATATTTAAACATAAATACTCACATATATATATATATATATATATATATATATATATATATATATATATATATATATATATTGTGTGTGTTATGTAAGAGAGATTACCATAATCCAGAAAATTATTAACATTTTTGTTCTTCATGTGGTTTCAATCATAGTATGAAGGTGATCCTAATTTGCATATAATAAATGGCATATATATTTATTTTCTGTAAATGTATTTCTGTATTCAAAACTAAATGCAGTTTTCTTTAAAATGAAGTGCAAGTAATAAAGCCACTGAAAAGCACTGGGGAAAGTGTGCTGTATTTTGAGCTGAAAGATTTGATACTGACATCGGTTTCACGATGCATGTAAGATAAATGTGGTAACGTTCTTTTTTTGTTTACGAAAATGAAAACTGGTGGTTTCTGGCATTGTTCATGCTCAGTTTGGTAGTTCAGAAGGAAATGAAGCAGTAGATGGCAACATACATCACGAGGTAAATTGCAATTTCTATATGAAGTCAGTAGAAAATAAGGGAAGTGGCCAAAGGTTGCCGTTGAGAATCACTGCTAGAGCTCTGATCCCGACCTTTATACCTTTAATGAACCCCTGAATCAATTCTTCATATACCAGCGAACCTTTATACATACATATATATATTTTATGCTATTTTCTTACTATACACACACACACACACACACACACACACACACATATATTATATATTTATATATATATATATATATATATATAAATATATATATATATATATATATATATATATTATCGATTTCTTCTTGGAACCCTGGTTGAATCGCTGTCAGGAACGATATGAGATGTAAAAAAGAGTTATATGGTAATCGTGTGTCACAAGGAAACTTGACAGCGATCATGTTTTGTGTAAATGCCTCAAAAATTTATGAATATACGTTTCATTCACTGTCAGTTTCATGTTAGAGTTTCTGATGTAACGAATAAGAAATAAGTGGAAAAGTCATAACGGAATTATGCTGGAACGAAAAGAAACGAATGAGTCATGGCAAAGGAAATTTGATACGCCATCAGTCAAGTATTTGAGATCTAACTTTTTGTCGTTTCATAATTGCTAAACTAAGAATGAGATTTTCTCTTAGAAGCAAGGTGATATCATTGAGCAATTTCATGTATATATATACACACACACATATATACATATATATATATGTGTGTGTGTTTTGTGTGGAAGGGAGCAGGGTTGAATTTTGTTGATCTGCCCCCACTAATACACTAATATTCGAGGCTGCTTATATTGTCCAGTCTCCGGATCCTCATTTTTTTTTTGTGAAAAAAAAAATTATACTTCCGTTTTTGTTTTGCATATGGACCTGAATAGCGAATGGCTATTATTGTTCGTTATGTTTCGCATAGGCATGCTAAAATAACAATTGTAAAACCTTCCCTTTATCGCCGTTGTTTATTGGCAAACAAATGCACGCTTATTCGAAATGATTTGCCGAATGTTTTATTCGTCCCTTTGGAGCTCAGTGAAATGTGACATATTTGATGGCCGCGTTGGTGTGTCGCTTTTATTTCGGCTCTGCCAAACTAGTCGACTGTTTACGGGGAGTTTTCAGATTGATTTTTGGCAGAGAATGCCAATGAACTTTCCGTGTCCAGTATTGGAAATCCAAATAGTTTATGCGTAGTTAGAGACTTTCTCTGACTAAAAATCAAATGTTTCTCTTGTCAAATACCCTTTTATTGCGTGTTATTGTGGCTTACTTGAAGGGAATTAAACAAACAACTAAGTTATTTTCAGAAAAATATACATGTGCAGATTCTACCTATTTTACAAAAATGAGCGAAAATGAGTTAACTTATTAAAACAAGCGATAGTCCGAATTATTCTCTAGATTGTACAAGAAAAGTTATAGATGAGAATGTAAGAATTAATTTCTTACAAATACGGAATAGGATTGGCTAAAACAGAAATAGAGGAAAAGCAAATTCCCGACCTGTGACCGCTATTTAGTAGACAGAGAAATTGGATGAAACACTTTAATTAAAGAGAGAAAAGATCTGATCCTGTTGCACAGGGATGGAAGGAAAGAGAACTGATATTGGTAGAAAGAAAAATGTTAATTTTGGCACTGATCATTTAGGTTGAAGGATGGAAATAAAGTTCGTCTAGGGGGAAACAGATGAAAGGAAAATTAACCTTCCATTTGAAGAAGCTAAAACAACCAACATGAATATGAGTTTTGAGACGCTGGAATCTTAGAACTTCATACAGGAAATATATATATATTATATATATATATATATATATATATATATATATATATATATATATATATATGTATATGTATATATATATATATATATATATATATATATATATATATATATATATATATATATATATATATATATATAATACATTAGTAATACCGCAAGGAGGACTCTCCAGAACAGCTGTGTTCATGGTCGAAAAGTAGAGGTGCCTGCGCATGTATCCGTTTGTTTTCCCTTAATCTGAAGTTCTGTGCTGTAAATAGCACCGATGAATTTCTTTCTTAATGTATCTTGTAAAACAGATTTTGCTGATCTTGTTTCCATATCAAAATCAATGCAGGGGTGTACGTGATATATACGTGTTTAAAGTCGACGCTCTCTTAAGGCCTCGAGGAAGATATCTGAATCGCCGTTATGGATTTTTGTAGCAAACTTGAACAATGAGCGAGAGAGCACAGAGAAAGTTACTCGAACTCTGACTCCCTGTATATTTTGCAGAGGACAATAAAAACTAATGTGCACACATCCATAATACATACGTACATACATACATACATACATACATACATACATACATACATACATACATACATACATACATACATACATGCATTCAGTTGTATTCCCCATAGGAAAATGAAAAATGTCAAGGGTTAAAAAATGCTCAAAAGTTTCGTCCGCCTATGGACCTCTTTTTGGAGCGTTTATCCTTCATAAACGCTCCAGTAAGAAGTCCACAGGTGGACGAAGCTGCTGGGCATATTTTAACCGTTTACATTTTATCTTTTCCAATGTGGAATACAATTGAATGATATATCTTCGTGTCTGAGAAGATCACCGGTATCACATACACACATACATACGAGAGTTTGTTCTAAAAAGACCAACACGTGCAACCATAAATATTGATACTAATTATCCGATGCTCACATACTACTGTAGCAAGGCTGTGCTCAAACTTCTTAGAGTAAGAAGCTTACGTGTTTTGTAAATCTTTTGTTCTCTGCGGCTATGTTTGCTTCCCTTACAGCGGGTATACACATGTTTATTTACTGCTGGTGATTTTGTATGCTGGAATAGTAAATATAAAAAAAATTCTTTCAATGCTCAGTATTAAGCTCCTTTCAAGGAAGATTTTTTGTGACCAAATATTTGTTCTACGGCCCTTCCATGGGTAGCATGTAATTTGTAATTGATAGTTTAGTAATTTCTCTGAATTGAAGTATTTTCTTTTTCATTATTAAGTCTTCAGAAATTTCTATCATCGTACAAACTACAGTGGAGTTGGTCATTTATTACATGTCAAACAGTTGGATGGTATTTAAAGATGATATATATATTTCAATGGGTGAATCTCTTTACTGAAGTTCGAATCTCCGACCGGCCAGTGAAGAGCAAGAGGAATTTGTTTCTGGTGATAGGAATATCTTTCCAGCCTCCATTCGTCGATTTCTGGAAAAAAATTTATATCTTTTGTGGAAGTTATCACTAATGTATGGTTCCTTTATCTAATTCAGTGTTGCCAAGAACGTGATTTACATGCCAAAAGGTGTTTGCCTCGAGAAGATCATTTCCTGCTCACGAACTTCCAAGTAATTGTGAGGATATTGTAGCATGGAGATTAGGTTGAACGATGTGATATCTTTAATGACTGTTGTTGCAATGTAAAATAAAAAAGATATATTGCAAGGGGTCTTACATTGTCTTCCTTTGGCGTTATGATCTTTTAAACGTATGCAGGAAAATGTTGCTTACCAGAACTAAGAGTATGGGCAAATACGATCGTCATAAGTTCCTTGCACGGTATTTTTTAAATATAGCTTTTAATGTAAATATGGTTTTTTAATATAGGGGATTAACATAATAAAATATAAAAATGATCTAAACGCACGAATAGATTAATTTTCCATTGCATTGTATCTATCAGAAATTTTTCGCATTAATGTAAGAACAAAGCAACGTCCTTATGATTATTTTGCATTCCTTGGGAAAGTGTAGCCTTCGATCATAAAGTCCATTTACTCTAAAATATCTTCATTTCTGTAAATTTTCCTAATTTACTCTATCAGTAATTCAGAGATTTTTCGCTATGAGTGAAACTATTTCAACTGAGGTGTAGGCAAAGGTAAAGAAAAGGAAATGGCAACGAATAAGTGTCTTAGGAATATCTGGGTAAATTGCTTGAATTATGAAGGTATCATCCGTCGTTGTGTGCAGGAGAGAGAGAGAGAGAGAGAAAGCAATATTTTTTATTGGTCATCAGTCGAAGATTATTGGCTGTATCGATCTGACTGTTTGATATACATCGATAAAGGAATCAGAGTTCAGTTGGTAGATATTATAGTTTTGACTGTTTTCCCAAATTACTCCGTTCTTTTAAGATTAGAAAACTGTAACGCAGTAAGGTTATGTTCGTGCCAGGGTAAATTGCATCGCTTACTCCCGGAAGATGGTCTTCGAGCGAAAAAAAAATGCAATTTCCTCGACTTACGGGACAAACTAACGTCAACGAATTCTGAATTTAGAGCTACAAAGAAGTTGGGAAACGGAACCTACACCCTTCAGAAATCAGCCCTCGTATTTCCCTCTACACTTCATTCAATTTCTGTTTTCCGAGACTCTCGAGAAAATATTGCTCCTGCAGCATTTTCCAATTCGCTGAGTGGACGTATATTTTTCTGCTTAGCCTTTTGTAACCGTAACTTGTAGATACAGTACAAAGCTACAAAACATTGTTCCACGCAATTCCATATATACTGTAAAGTGAAATTGGGTTCAACTGGTCAGGTTTGGGAAGGAGAAACATTGCTATTTTGTCTTTCGGTGCTTGTTTCTTTGGATATTGATCAGGCATAGACAAATAGCATGTTGACTTGTGTAGCTATGTATAATTAAAATGCAATAAGACGGAAAACCCATCCCTTAATTCAAAAGGCTCAGGAATGGCTTTTTTACCTTTCTGTTCCCCACAAATCAGTTAAGTTTTGTTGGATTCCCGGGTGCACTGGTCTAGAAGGAAACCAGCTGGCTGATAGTAACGCAAAGGATGCTGCAAGATGTGATTTCTTAACTAGTAAGGTGCCGCATTTGGATATGCGTCCAGTTATTAGAGGATACATTCTTAAGAAATGGCAGCAGAGGTGGATTTCCTCCATTTTATCCACAAATAGGACGTACAGAATTATTAGAAAAAGTATTGATTTTTGGAGTTCGGGTTTTAATCATAACAGAAGATTCGAGATCATCCTAACACGGACTAGGATTGGCCATACCCGCCTCACCCATAGTTATATTTTAGAGGGAGCCAGTGGACCAGTTTGTGCTCACTGTGGTGGTCAGCTATCTGCTGAGCATACACTGGTGCACTGCCCTAGATTTAATCGCCTTAGGGCAGAGTACTTATTAGCAGGGAAGACTGTTTTAGAAATTGTAAATGATGATGTTGAGGCAGATAACCTTATGGGTTATCTGGGGAAATCTGATCTTTTTAATGAGATATAATTTAGTATATTTATTAAGGATATGTCATATTTATTTGATACATTAAGTTTACATTTTAAATATGTAATTTTTATATTTATTTAATATGGTTTTTACGTTCATATGTTAACACTGAATTTTACTAGTACAGTATGTTATCATTCACCTTTTCGTTATCAATCACATCATTAATTTATATATTTCATCTCCATCGCTGCGCTGAATAATCCTGATGGGTTCCGGCGCTTGGTCTTCAAGACTTAAATTTCATAATCAGTCAATCAGTAGAGTGAACAAGATGATTAGTAAAAGTGAGGTAGATCACATTTTCTGACAGACAAATGAAAAACGAACTTATGGAATATTCTGGAAGTGTAAATAAAGTTTGATTTTTTTCTTTTGGCATTAATATCAGGGCAAGAATTATTACATAAATAATGTTCATTAACCTGAACTCGCTCGACACACCCACCTCTCTATCTGCCACGGACTCTTTCTCTTCCCTAATATCAGTTTCCTCCATTCTGACACTTTCTCCACTCAGTGGAACAAGAGTGATGTAGAACCTACATCAAAAGGTATTCATTAAGACACGCAGAAGGAAGATGCACAGAAGAGGCGGTGATGGCCATGATTCAGAAGAGCAGCTGTCATTCAGATCGAGGCACAGTTCACAAAAACGAGAGCAGTATTCTAAACAAAAGCACATATAACAAATAAGGAAGAGTTAATAACAGCGTTGTATGTAAGACTTGTGAACTAAATAAAACCCTTTTTATTTTGGGTAGGAAAATGTATATATGTAAAATGAAGATGAATCACTCTTTACAGAATATATCATTACTTATTTTCAGGAGTTAAAAGAATTCTCCTTCCTTCTTCAGGACCAACTTTTACTCTTCACTTTTGCAGTGATGTTGGTTTCAGTGATGCACTTGACAGCATCTCTGAGTTATGGAAATTGGGATCCAGTCAATACCCCTTTTTCCTTCTTTGAACTATTTTCATTTACGTGTCTCATGATTCATGAATTTTGGAAGAAATTTACTGCATGTTCTTATAATTTTTTCAATGTCTGCAATGTGTATTCAGAAAGCGAAAGGATGCTTTAAAAGAGTAGCCATTAGTTTTTCATAGCAGATTATTATTCATAAACGAACACACATTATAGATGTATGTATGTATAACACATTATTATATATATTTATATATAAAGTATATATAGAGGTGTATATATACAGTATATACACTTATATATATAAGATATTTAGTTACGTGATACAACAGTCGTTAAGCTTAAATTAAAATATTGTTAAAACTATACAGCGGTTTAAGCTAAAAATATATAAAACTATACACAATTTAGGAAATAGAAAAAATCCACAGCAGAAAAAAAAAGTGTTCCTGTTCAGAGGTGTGGTTGTCAACTGATAAGGAAAAGAATGCCCAAGGATGAAAAATTGAGAGAGAGAGAGAGAGAGAGAGAGAGAGAGAGAGAGAGAGAGAGAAAGGGCGGGTGGAGGTGTGAATAATGGGCAGTTAGGCAATGTGTAATGGTGCGTGGAAGTAGTTTGATTGTTTAAGGAACGCGATAGTTTCTTGATGTAAAGAGATTCCAAAAGAAGGAGCGAAAGGCAGTCGGTAGTTTGAGAAAATATTTAGAAATTACTGTCCATATCTGTTTTTTCATGAGTTTGAATGGCACATTATTGCTGAATGTCGTTGATATTTCAGAATGTAACCAGTGCGATGACCGACACCTCTATGGGAGACGATGCGGATTTTCAGTAAGCGTCGGTTAGATCCGACATAATTTCCAAAATTACTTTTTTGGACAAGTTTATTTATAAACAGTCACCACCTGGTTTTCATTCTTTAAACAGGAAGATTTTATGATCATTGGGAAACTCTCCAGGAGCAATGATATTATAGTTTGTAGGCTAGATAAGGGGAAGGGAGTTGTTATTCTTAACAGCTGTGACTATCTAAAAAATGAAACGTTATAACGTTATATCAGGCTCCAGTAAGTTTGTTGAAGCATGTGGTCCTCAGTATAGCATAATCTTTACAGCAGAATATAAAGAAACCGTACGCTGAAGCACTTAAAAGAAAAGTGTTTGTTAACTGAGCGGTCATATCAATACTGTATATATCTGGTTCATCTTTCAGTGTCCTGTATGGACTTCCAAATGTCTATAAACGTGATATACCACTCAGACCGACTTTAGCAGCTTATAATTCACCAAATTACCCCCATAGCCAGATTCCTAGTCCCTTTCCTTAGTAATCTTACTAATAACCACCAGTTTACACTTCAGAATTCTGCCAAATTAATTCCCGAAGGCCTTGAAAAAGACAGTAATGTTTTCATGGTCTCTCTTGATGTCGAATGGCTGTTTACAAACTTGCCCCTTAGCGAAACAGTGGGAATTATACTCAGAAGCTTTTCCCTACTGAAAATCCTATATTCAATGGGTTTGCTCAAAATAGTTTTAAAAAGCTCCTTGAGCTTGTAATGATTAAACCCTCTTTGTTTATAACAATAAACTGTACAAACAGGTTTTTGTTATGGCAATAGGGTCACCATTGGATCCTACATTCGCCAATATACTGATGTGCCATCTTGATGAACTATTTCTCAGACAATGCTCGGAATTATTTCGGCCCACTTTTTATGGACGATACGTCGATGACACGTCTTTATTGTTTAAAAAAATCCCATGTCCATTTGTTTTTAGAGTATGTCATTACATTTCACCAAAATATCAGGTTTTCTCTGGAAGGAGAACCAAATAATCAGTTACCTTCCTAGACATAAATATTTCATGCTGTAATGGAAGATTTCCCACAGGCATTTTTAGAAATAAGACGCGCGCTGGTTTTGGTCCTAACTTTTTAGTAACTGCTCTGTGACGTTTAAGTTGCATTCTGCTAAGACAATTTTATTCGTAGCCTATGCGCATTGTCCAGAATGGAATAATTTCCACAATGAAATATTATTTCTTGGGTTTTTTTTAAAGACAACTGTTATCCTTCTCACCCCTTTGACAGAATTGTGGAAAAGATTTTTAGACGAGATTTATCAGCCCTTTTTAATATGTCAAGTTCCAAAGAAATGAATGTATTTTTCTTTGCCATATATAAAAATGCATCTTTTAGACTTGAACTTATAATAACTCAAGCACTTTGTACCCGATGTTAATGTGAAGTTTGCATTAGAAAACCCAGTAGGCAGGCTTTTCAAGTCCAGAGACACCCGTCCGGAATTGATACATTCTTTCGTTGTTTATAGTTGTACTTGTCTAGAATGTGGTTTTGGAAGTTAGGTTGGATGCCTCGGCATCAGTTCCTTATAGAAGTGTCTGTCATCGCACAGGTTGCATTTTAAAATCAACAGAGTTTTCAGCCATAACGAACCATTCAAACTCGTAAAACTGATGTTATGTAGAGTAATTTCAAAATACTATCTCAGAATACTGAATGCCTTTCGCTCCTTCTTTTAAAATCTCACTACATCAGGAAACTGTCGCCTTCTTTAAACAGCCAGATTACTGCCACACCCATTATGCTGAACTACCTATTACTCACACCTCCCCCCTCTTTCTCTCCTTTTTTTCCTGACATCATCTTTGAGTATTCTTTTCATTATCAGTTGGCAACCATACCTCTTAACAGAAAGTCCGACATTTTTTTTCCTGCAATATTTCCTAAAATGTGCATAGCTCTGATACACTTTCAGTTTAAAACACTACATAGTTTTTACTTTAATTTAATTTTAACTCAACGACTGTTGTGTAACGTAACTAAATATCTTATAGATAGTAGGTATCAAAGCACGTTTTCTAAGACTGTACAAATAATAATTATATATATATATATATATATATATATATATATATATATATATATATATATATATATATATATATATATATATATATATAATATATATATATATATATATATATATATATATATATATATATATATATATGTATGTATGTATATATGTAATGCTATTTTGATTTTCAGTTGATTTCCTTTCTGTAGTCGCTACTTATTGCTATATATGAAGTAAATTTATTGATTGTGAGGAACGTTGTGTAAAACTGATTACAAAACTTGCTTTCCGGTTTTTATATCATTGTGAAAAGAGAGAGAGAGAGAGGTTTTGAAGTTTTGTTGACTTCGTTATCAGTAATTTGCTTATGATAATTTTCCCAGGTAAAGACCGTGAACTCTTAAAGTTGTCAAATTGGAAATTCTTTTCACCCTTCTCGTTAATATTCATTTTTTCTGTGTAAACTCTCTTGCCTTGCATGTTTAAATCTTGTTTTTAGATTATGATTTTAAAATGTATGCGTGAGATACATTTGATGTTTGTGTTCATCTTGCAGCAATAATCTATCCCGTCCAACTGATACTTTTATCAACCCAAAGACAACTTAGGCCTTGTTCCTTCATGTTGTGCCCCCAGTGTGAAATAATAGAGTTATATTTTTCTTACTTTGCAGAATTGTTAACTTCATCACTTGCATATCTTGGCTTAAACTGATTTTCGTATAGTAATTTCTCTCTTGCACAGTGTAATTGAAGCCTAGTGTTTCATTAAGAAAAGGTTTATTAAAACCAGCTATGTTGCATTAAAAAAAGAAAAATTATATTTTGGTCCATTCTACCGATGCTGTACCAAAAGAAAATAGGCGATAAAATTACTCAAAAGGCTCCCA
This sequence comes from Macrobrachium rosenbergii, assembly GCF_040412425.1. Lineage (NCBI taxonomy): Eukaryota > Metazoa > Arthropoda > Malacostraca > Decapoda > Palaemonidae > Macrobrachium > Macrobrachium rosenbergii. Next base: position 22,501,712 of record NC_089792.1, read on the forward strand.
GCCTTGAACGCTGTGTGAATGTGTGTGTGTGTGTGTGTGTGTGTGTGTGTGTGAGAGAGAGAGAGAGAGAGAGAGAGAGAGAGAGAGAGAGAGAGAGAGAGAGAGAGGAAGGCGTCTTAACATTAGTACCCCAGAGTTCCATGACCAAGGGAAAACATTCTATCTTGTAAAAAAGATAAAAATGTATACTAAACGTCAAGATCAAATTTTGAAACAGACACTTTTAGTACCAGTGACATTAATTTAATGGCTAATTGTTATTTCATGAGGAGAAAGGGACTTCTGATGCTAATGACACCTGGAATGAGTTGGTTCTAGATAGTGACTCAAGGAGGGATCCTATATCCTACGTTTAATAATTTCTATCGCAAGATTTGGTTTTGACCAAAAAACGTAAGGGATTTTTCTGAAAGAAACTGTTGAGTAAATTATTAAATAATATTAGAATTATATTTCCCTCTCTCTAACTCTTCCACTTTTCTTCATTTTTCTGATATTTGTCGATCACTATTCGTCAGTCCTGATAAAGAAGTGTTTACAAAACGTGATGTAAATATGCAGTACAACGAAATTTGACCAAAGAAAAGAAATTAGTCCCCAATGATTAGATTTTTCCTTTCATTTTCTCGTCGATTTCATATAATTAAAATAATTGCAGAGAAATTATTCGAACTCATCAGGCAAAGGCAACAACAGCAATTAGTCTCCTTTTCCTCAGTCTTTGTGCTGTCAGTTTTGTTATTTAGTTCACTAATTCCTCCATTAGACGATGCCGGTGACGGGGTGAGTAGAGACGAGACATCTGTGATGGACTGATTGACAGATTAAAAATTCTTGCGTTGGGTTTTGGATGCAAATCAGTAAAATCTCGCTGGTAAGCTTAATTGTATCCAGTCTGTTTTTATATTCTCTTTCTAAACGCTATCACGCAATTTATTGCACAGGGACAAACTGATTCATATGATATAGGCATTAGATATTACTTATACAAATGAAGATATTTAAAATTAGCCTTTTTTATGTTGAGTATTCAGATAATAACATATTTTTACTACTGTTTTTTCCTCTTAAGTCATGCATCAAATTCCTCTTTCAGCATTTGCTGTAATATAGCAAAGCAGTTATAGCAACCTGTTAATTAAATTTTCCATTTCCATAAACGAGTCGTTTTGACAATTTTAAATTGCCAGATCTTATTAGCTTGTGACACATGTTTTAGTAAACTGCCATGCTAGACTCCTATAAATTTTAGGTGTTACATTTTGTTGGAAGAATAAAAATTTAACTCACTGAGGTTTTGCATATTTCCTGTTTTCTTAGAGAGAGCCTTCATCATTCTTAATTTTTTACTTTTTATAGAAAGAAAGTTGGCAGTTGTCTTTGCAAGGGGAAAATCCGAAAAAAAGTCGGCGCTCGCCACTCTGATGTTTATCCCTTCAGGACTTTGCGGAAAAATCTGCGTCCCTTCATTTGCTTTCGTTGTGTTTGCTCCCCCTGTATGCTCCTCTAGGGGTGTCTTTGTTTCGTTCGGCTTCAGTCTGAATCATATTATGTTTGCAGTAATCTCTCTCTCTCTCTCTCTCTCTCTCTCTCTCTCTCTCTCTCTCTCTCTCTCTCTATATATATATATATATATATATATATATATATATATATATATATATATATATATATATATATATATATATATATATATATATATATATATATATATATATATATATATATATATTTATTTATATATATATATATATATATATATAATATAATAACTGAAATCAAAAGTATATATATGTAGATAGATAGATATATAATATATATATTTATTTATATTAAATATACATTATATAATATAGATATAACTGCTAATCAAAAGTAAGGGGGATGGTGGAATGAGTTAGATAAATAGGGCCTTTTATGTTAAAGAAACATTATGTGTGTGTGTGTGTATATATTTATAAATGCTAGGTGGGAATATTTTCTCTCTCATGCAATTCCTATTGAAGTTAATGGCATTGTATGAAGAGGCTATCTTTTTTATCTAGACTTTGGATCAGTCTGTACTAATTCTCTTAAGGCAAGCTTCACAGCAATAAGGAAAAATTAGTCACATTTCGTTATATATATATATATATATATATATATATATATATATATATATATATATATATATATATATATATATATATATATATATAAATTATATATATATGCAGTTGTAATAACCACAATGCCCTCTTAACTTTCTGGTAAAAAGTGACCAGTAGACTCTACTATCACTTGCATTTGCTGGTTCCCATATCCATACCATACCCATACCCATATCTGTATCATACTCATACCTATATCTGTGCCATACCCATATCCGTACCATACCCATAGCTGTACCATACCCATACTGATACCCATGTCCATACTATATACCCATACCCATATCTGTACCATACCCATGCCTATACACATACCTGTACCAATACCCATACCCATATCCTTACCATACCCATACCTACACCCATACCCATACCCAGATCCATACCCATACCTGTATCCATACCCCTATCCATACCACCCATACCCATAACCATACCCACAGCTAAATTAACCCTACTAATAATAGTCAGCAAAAGTCTACGGGCAGCACCAGCCCCGTTTACATTTCCGGTCATATACAAACAACTGACCATATATTGGTGCAGGTGCAGGAGCAGCAGATGATGAGTTTTGAACAAATGCTGATGCCATTGCCGGTTCCGGACCATCACCAGCAGTGCCTGCTGTTGTTCTAGAATTACCCACTGAGTCCATTTCGAAACGAAAACAACAAAGCTCAGCCAAAAATTCCTTTATTATGTACCTTTGAGTCATTTAATGTTGAAAATTTCTGGGGTTATTAAAATGTTAATCTTGAAAGACATCTTCACAACTCCAGGATCCTTTGAAGCAGTTTTTAGCTCCTGAAGCATTCCTGGAGAAATGCCCATTGCATTATAACATTCTTAAAGACTCCAGGATCTTGTGAAGTCGTCTTCAGCCCCAAAACGGATTCCTGTCGGATCCACTTCCATTCAGGGAAGAAATCCAGAATTTGTCTTGAGAATCATTACTTCCACCTCCTGGAGAAACGCCCATTGGATTATAACGCCGTCTTTAAGTTGTATAACAAGAGTAGTACTTACTGTGATCCTCATGATACGCGTAGTTCATAGTTACCACATGAGGTTAATTAAACATTTCATAAATTCTAAAGGTCAAGCAAGTTATATTTTGGTTTGAAAAACCTGTACATTACTTTTATTAAAAAAAAAGTAATGTCCTAAAAATTTTATAAACATTTTGTTGATAGTACTCAATCTCAACACATTTTATTTAATTATAAAACAAGGAAAAGGGAAGAGGAAGGGGAAGGGAGATGGGAAAGGAGGAGGGGAGGAGGGAGGAAGGGCGAGGAGGGGGAGGAGGAGGAGGGAAGGGAGGGGGATTGGAGGGGATGGGAAGGGGGAGGAGAGGAGGGACACACACTCACACACATGCGCACACAAAGGCAGCCAAGGAAATTAATATTACATATATATATATATATATATATATATATATATATATATATATATATATATATATATATATATATATAATTTTTCAGGAACGTGACGAAAGAAAAAGTAATGTAATATATATATATATATATATATATATGTATATATACATATATGTAAATATATATATATATATAGATAATCTTGTCCTATAAACATGTTCTAATGAAATCTAAATAATCTTTTAAATAAGAGAGATAGAGAGAGAAATAGAGAAGAGAGAGAGAGTTGTTCTGGTTTGTCATTCTAGAGATGAATAAGTGAGAAATAATGGTATAATTCTTAGTGTGTTCCTTCCGGAATATATTATAGTTGCAATACTTTTTAATTATAATTGTGTGAATATATTCTAAAAAAAGTGACAATTGTTAAACAGGTAATTTGACTTTGATGTTCTGCACAAAATGATGTCTATTCAAAATAAATTAACAGTAAAATGAAATAGAAAAGGTAACTTGATGAGGGGAAAAATTAATTATGATTTTAGCTTATACTAAAAAAAAAAAAAACTCTCCCTTTGTCTCTTTTCTGGTTGTAAATCTTCTTCCTCTGTCTGTTTGTGTACAGTCCCTAAATTCCCCAAGTTTTGCTTCTGATGCCCATGGCAACAACCACTTATGAAGGACACAAGATAATTAAAAAAAAAAAAAACATTAATAACTTTAGATTTGCCATGGTATTGAGTATCACAAATTTATGATCTTGAATAATTTACTGTTGTGGGTAACTATAATGTTCGTTGAATTAATTTCAAACCCGTTTGCTGCAAGTGAACATTCTGAAGACTTCCACTGGATTTTATGTATTTACTGGATTTTATGTGTTTACAGCGGATTTAGCTTATTCGGTTACGAATGCCTTTTATTTCAGTTCCTTTACTCAAATTATATCATGCAGTGCCATTTTTCGTCAAGAAACTTATTTACTTAACTTTTTAAATCATGGTTTTCTAAGTCATATGCAATTCTGATTGTCAGGAAACTAATGTAAATCACGTTATTGGCTAGCCTTTCTGATGATGAAGGGCCATAAACCATCCTCGTGGTGTCAAATTTTTAATCTAGATGAACGTTCTTTTTCTTGCTTTCAGGGAACCAATAATATTGTGTTCGTAGTTTTGTTGATGAAAGGAATAAAATTAATTTTATTTATTCTGTTATTTTCTTGATTTAACAAGAAAATTTATTCTATTATTTTCTTTATTCAACAAAGAACGCTGTTGTAATGTAATTTCAGTTCTTTTGTGAACCAGTTTAATTATCCGTGAGATAGCAGTCCATATACAATTTATCTCAAGAACTAGATTGTATGATATCTGAAGTCTAAATAACGGTTAATGCAACAAAAGGCTGATTGGCCTGTGTATCATCTTTTGGAAAATCGGAATTTCTGGCTCATTGTATTAGAAATAGTAATACCGCTGTTTGTTGATGAATTTCTGGATGAGAAACAACCAGAGCATATTTCTGAATCTATATTTTAACGTTCCGATACTACTCTGGTACCATTTAAAAAATATCAGCTGAAACGATATGGTAAAAGTATGTACAACACCATATCTGTCTTTTACTCATTTCGATTTTTCTTAAATGGTATCAGGGCAGTACCGAAAAGCTAAAAATAAAGTTTCAGAAAAATACTTTGGTCGTTTCCTCGTCCTGAAAGTTACCAGTCTACTGAGATTTCCAAAGTCCACCCCAGGTACGACGGCTGTACCCGTTCGTATTTGCATGCCAAGGAGGTAATGTTTTTATTTATATTTTTTGGCGTGTTGTTTCGTTGGTTGTTTCACAGAAAGTAACCTATCATCTGTGCCTGAAATTTTACCAAAAGCTCAGAGTGTCTGGCAACAAGAGCCTCAATTTCGGAGGAGACAGAAACGTGACTTTTTTTTAAAGCAGGGGACTTCTTTGGCTTAGTGGGGGAGGTGGGCAGGTCACCAGTGCAGGCTTCGCGAACCTCAAGAAAAATTTAATAATGACCTCCCCCAAAGAGGCCATGTGTTTGGATCAGACTGTTTCTTTGTTAGTGTGTATGTGTGTGCGTGCGCGTATTTTTCTTTGGGGGTGGGGAGAGGATGCGTGCATATAAAGTTATTTCTGGTTTTCTGAAGAAAACTTGATATTGGGAGCACTCTTGATCATGATATTCCTAGTCATGATCTCTAATAGCGCTTTTTAGCTATTTTAATTTTTTTCGTACATTTCTACGTTTAGTGACCGACAGCTTCTAAGAAAGGGATTCGGAATTAAGCCTTATTCTCGCATTAATAAAAATAAATGCCTAAGATGATTTATATAACTTCCTTAGATGTCTTGGTGAAGTGGGTCCCTATGTGATCGAAGCTCAATAAACTCTCTCTCTCTCTCTCTCTCTCTCTCTCTCTCTCTCTCTCTCTCTCTCTCTCTCTCTCTCTCTCTCTCTTCATAGCAGCTCCAGACATTAGGAAAAGCAAAACTACGCGCTAAACCTTCACAGACTTCTCAGTATAATTAGTGTAGTAACCATCGTTAAGAGGGAAGTATAAAAATGTTAAAAAAAAAACAAAAAAACACCGGGTTTCTGGAGAAGCGAGTTAGTTGGCGAGGGTTCTAAAATTCCCTTCTGAATTTTTAAAGGCTTTCTTCCGTCTCCGTCTCCATCTCTGTGGCTTTGCTTTGACACAATGACTTTGGAATTGCGTTCATTAGAATAATGTTTCCGCTGCCTTTGAGTAGAGAGCTGGGAACAAGAAAAAAAATAAATTGTGTAAGGGATTTTGCGAGTGTTCATTTTTGTGTGGTATTCCATTTTTTTTTAGTTTATTTGTTTGTCTTTCATCATATATCTTCTCTTCTTGAATAAACTTTTAATCAAAGATTTTTCTTACTGGTTTAGTCGTTAAGTATTATTTAATTGCAAATGTTGCATTTACCTTAGATGATCTTGTACATAAAATTTTCTCATATATTAGAGCACATTCATTGATTATATTGTACCATGTGGATTGGTTACGTAAAGAAATGAATAATTTGTTTCCTAATAAATGAAAATATCCGTCTTCTGTGTTGTACACATTATGACCGAAATTTTGATGATAATATAAATAAAAGAAAGCAGATGACGTTATGTAAGGATTAGAGACAGTACATTTTTAGTTGAATTTCCAATTTCCAGTGAGAAATTACCCCGATAAGTAGAACTGTCAGTTGTTTTAAAATTTCCCTGATAATTCCGAAAGGGAAATTAACCATTACATTATATTCATCACGACTTTCTGGATTTCAAGACTTAAGGTTACAGTGAGGCGAGGAGTGGAATGCTGAGAAGCAGCAAGCGAACAAACACTCCGTCTTTAGTTGTTTTTAAGAAAGCGCGACCATTCCGCCTTGTTGAATGGTTGAATGGTCCAGAGTATCAAGAAGGGAGGGACAGAAGCCTTCTTCTGGAAAACAGGCATCTCGTGTTCTGTATCCGCAGCATCTGAACTGACTCGTGAAATGCGATTAGGGTTCTGCTTCCAGATTGATAACTGGAACGACCACCAATAACAGCTGACTGTGTTTGGTTTCAGTCCAGCGCAAATGAGAAGCGTAAACTCCCTAAAATGATTATCCATTGTGTTTGCCGCCGTTTTAATTTGTGTAACCAGGAAAGAGCTGATTAGATGATTATTTTAAGCAGTCATGATATTAATTGTTTTTTCATAACCCCTCATTTGTTTCTTTGCGGTATTTATTTTTTTTTATTCTACCGAAAGGTTCCTCACCTCTTTGTCTATGGAAAAAACCATTCTCCGAATGTTTTTTGTGTATATTTTGTTGCCTTTGTGTTGATTTTTTTTTACGATGAGGAAACTCTACGTGTGAAAATGGCAAAGGAAATCAAATACTTTGTCGTTCCTTCATCTTGAACTGCTTGTAATTTTTCAAGCGAAGCAACTATTTCCAGCAGGACCGCACCATTTACTGTGATATTTCGTTTGCTATTTTTCTCCCGTATTCTCCTGGTGATATATTGGCTGTTGAAAGGCTTTAGGCTCCCTGCACCTTTTATGCAGGGACTTATTTTAGAAAATTATTTGAGTGCAAGAACGTTTGAAGAAATGTCTCTGGGAGGGGGAAAACGAGACCAAAAAAAAAAAAAATCGACGATTTCACTCCTTGACTAATTAAATAATTTTGACGAACTAAGTGTTGTAGCTCTCTTGAACGTCAGCTCGAAATTCAAACGCGCCGATTATCTTCAAGGAAAGCTTTATCACGAAACTTGAGACAAGGGAAAATTGTTTTAATTTTTTTATCATTTTCTTATAATAGAAGTTTTATAACAATTTATGCAATTATATGTTGATTTCTTGATGAGTTATTTATCATTTACGAAAGAAAAAGTATATATCTTTATTTATTTTCCTTTGCAAAATACCCTGTTGCCATTTTGTTTTGTGATTGTTCCCATGGAATTTGGTTTAATTTCGAACAGTAATAAATAACTAATAATTTCGAAAGGGTTCTTTTCTTACCTTCATAGGGAAAGCATACAAGTTTTTATCGTTGTTCGATGTGGAGCTGGTTTTGTGTCAGCAAGGGCTCATACTGCGTAAACAGCCTGCATTTGAAATTCAGACTCGGGAAAGAGAAGAAATAACTTTGGATACAAGACGCGAAAAGTGGGGACATGGTTGAAACCTCTTTGAACCTCATGGCATCCATCAAAGAAAGAAAATGGTGTACTGCAGCGAGTCCTGGTATAGCAGAAGAAGACAGGAAGGAAAGGAAAATTTTCCTAGAAAGAAAATATCCTAGAAATGAAATGGAAAGGTAGGAAGAAGAAAGAAGGGTGTTTTTCATAATGAGAAAATGCAATAGATATTATGGAAATGTTCTTTTGATTTAGAGAGTTTAGCTAAAGTAGAAGGCAATGGAATTATGGTTTATTTTAGCCATTAATAAAGAGGATATCAGGAGTACATAAAGATTCGGAAGCAGACGAAATTTCTAATGAAATTATCCCTTAGATTTCAGTCGTTAGGTTAAGAAGCAGAAATTTTTCAGTTTCGATCTATAAGTGGTAAGATAACTGGAAAGGAAAGAGGAAGAAATTTACAGTGAAGACGTGTGTTTGTTTGTGTGTGCGAGCGCGCAATAAGTGGACTTTACCACATGCTTTCCAGGGGTTTCAGTTGCTCTCTAAAAATGCAATTACTACCTACAGTCATGATTTACTTTCTGGCAGTGCAGATACATGATTTTTCGAAACTTGCTCTCGATATTTGAAGCACAATCAACGTAAAAAGAAGGATGTGAAAGTCCCACTCTGAGGTTCCATTCCAGAATGATTCATGTAGTTGAATAGTCCTTCACGCGAAGGGTTCCTTGGTAACCTTTCCTGAGTTTACTATACGAACAAAGTTAATTAGACAGAAAGCTGATATGCTTGACCCTACATCACCTGGGCATTAAGAGGGTTTTTTGTCTGGTCTTCGCTTTATTTAATTATTTTTATTTATTTATTTATTGATTGATTTATTTATTTTTTGCTTGTGTAGTATTTTCGTATTAACAGTCTTTCAACAAAGAGCATATTTCAATTGTTAAAAAACTTCGATCGTTCTCTCCATTATAAGTGAGAATAGGTGACCATTTGAATTTGAAATCTCTAAGGGGAACACTCCTGAAGGGGTTAGCGTCGTCATGCACCTCATACGGTGCACTGTAGGCATTACTGAAGGATCTTTGCAGCGTCCCTTCGGGCCCCTAGCTGCAACCCCTATCACTCATCTTACTGTACTTCCATTCAAATGCTCTTTTTTTTCCATCTTAATTTTCACACTCTCCTAACGATTAATTGATAGTGCAGCTGCGAGGTTTTGTTAAACCTTTCAGACCCTTTTGCTGTCAATTTCCGTTTCAGTGCTGAATGACCTCAGAGGTCCTAGCGCTTGGCCTTTGGCCTAAATTCTGTATTCTGTTCTATTTTATTCAAAGTGGAACAAAATTCTTGGGAATAGAAAATATTGCTTTTTTTTTTTACCTTCCATAAGAATAAGGCCTTAATGGAGTGTCGACCAAAGTTTCCTAAGCCTGTCTCGCATTCTTCAGAATATGTTAAGTCTTGTAATAAAGCTTTAGTGAACTACTCAGGAGAACTGCACTGTTTCGAGTTCTCGACCTTTTCTTATAGTTTATCTTTTTCAGCAGGAAGACTTTTCAGCATAGATCACTACGTTTCATCGGTTCGAGGCAGAAATTTATTTATCCCTAGAACTTGAAACTCGACGATAGTTATGTTTTAGAGAAGGATTGCTCCTTAAGTTATGAAATTCCATGAACTCACTCGGAATAAAGGTTAAAGTACATTCCTAAATAATTAGTGAAAATCAACACGCATGTAACAGCATTCAGTTCTCACTTTTTTTTTTTTTTTTTTTTTTTTCCCATTTCATCTCGACGAAGGAAAACATCAGAACTTACAAATGCTGATGCACTAAAACCATTTCTACTGGTACTCAAATTATAAAAAGTAAAACATGCGCCGAAGTTTCTTCGGTGCATCGAGTTTTATGTACTGTATATTACTGTACGAAACTCTCAGCCACGGCCCATGAAACTCTCAGCCGCGGCCCATAAAACTCTCAGCCACGGCCTGTGTTGTTGGCACCTATAGCGGTGCCAGACGCACGATCATGGCTAACTTTAACCGTAAATACAATCAAAACTACTGAGGCTAGAGGGCTGCAATTTGGTATCTTTGATGATTGGAGGGTTGATGATCAACATACCAATTTGCAGCCCTCTAGCCTCAGTAGTTTTTAAGATCCAAGGGCGGACAGAGAAAGTGTGGACTGATAGACAAATAGACATCTCAATAGCTTACTTTTACAGAAAACTAAAAATGTAAAGTCACGAGGAGAAATTAGTGGTACATTGCAAGATTGGTGATGCTGGCATGTAAAACCGGATGGCTCAAGTTCCTGTGTTTATAAACGGATATATATATATATATATATATATATATATATATATATATATATATATATATATATATATATATATATGTATATATACATATATGTACATATATACACTGTATACATACACACACACAATTTAATCAAAGGAGGCTCAAGTTTGTTTTGCACATGCTAAATTATTCATATCATTAAGACAGCTGAGAGCCGCTAGTAATATTAACGGTGTGTATCTCTCTCTCTCTCTCTCTCTCTCTCTCTCTCTCTCTGTCTAATCTGATTATGTATATACATTATATATATATATATATATATATATATATATATAATATATATATATATATATATATATATATATATATATATTATATATATATATATATATATATATATATATATATATACTCTGATTATATATATATATTATATATATATATGTATATATATATATATATATATAAAATTATTATATAGATATATATAAAATGTATATACATATATACAGTATATATACTTATATATCTGTGTATATGTATATATATTGTGTGTAGGTGTGTGTTATAGCTAAGATGTTTTATCTCAACATTCATTCAATAGATTTTCACTGTTATAACAAACTATAAATTACCTGCTGTAATTGATTTGTGTAGTTTGTCTGATTTGAATGCTACGATTGTATCTATTAACATATAATTTTTTGTGTTTGTTTTTCACAGTTGGAAGACCATAATGATAAGTGTCTAGAATTTTTTATGCATATTTAACCGTCTAATTAGAGAAGGTTATTATTACGATTATGTCTGTGCGTTAAATGTAAGCCTTAATGCTTTGGTAATTAGTCTTTTAAGTTGTATGTAAAGTTATCACAATGAATTAATTAATTGCACTTTGGTCAGTTTCAGTTGGAAAAATTAAAATCGGCATCAACTTATTTTAACACAGCTGGTCATACAAACGAAACAGGGAGAAACGAAGCTTAAAAGTTTGAGACTATGCCAAAGGAAAGTCGCCCTAGCACTCATATTTATTCTGAGAAGGTGTTTCCATAATACATTTTCCCGTCAAGTGGGACAGCAGGACTTTATTGGAAAATCCAAACGTGTTTCCTTTGTTTTTCGAGCTCTGGGTTTTGCTGTTCCCATTCATTCTGTCTATTTTTATTTTGCTGAATTCTGCTTTGTTTGGAATAACATTATGAAGGAAAGATTTCTCTCTCCCCAAAGACAAGAAAAGAGATGTGTAGTTAGAGTAAAGTAATAATAAAATAGAAAGGAAAATTAACTTTTATAAAGAGACGGAATATGGCTTAATGCTTATCTTTAAGTCCTCTTGCCTTTCTGTCTTTAAATATGACGGAGCTAACAGTGGAATGAAGGAAAAAGTTTTCCGTTTTTTTATCATTCTGTTTAGATCTGTGGATATGTTAAATTGAATTGAATGTTTCTGTTTTCGTTTTTAAAGAAATTTCAGAATACCTGTTATTTGTTTCCCAGATTTCATGCGAACCAACATTATTCTTGAATAGTGTCGAATGTGTGTGATGGATGCTTCACCTTAAATATCTCTCGTCTTGATTTGAGTTCAGTTATCTTATTACTTGTAGATTTGCCAACGCAGTCACTTAGATCATTCGCGACGGCATTAATGAACTAACCAACCTGACCTGTCTTTTTTTTAATAGAAACATCGAGAGCTGCTTCTTTAAGGGCAACCATTCTTTCCTGTTTCTTATGTTCTTCTTCATTTCTCAATCTTTTTGGAGTTTGGAGCGATAGTGCTCTTGATCCTGTTATTTTTCAGGTTATCTGAACTTTGACCTTGACCCCTAGTCAGCTTTGAAGAGAGATTTGAAACTGCACCTCCCTTTTAGAATATAGAGAATATTAAATAGATTATTTGTTTAAATGGCACATTTTTCATAAATTGTGATCAAATATGCGATCGACTACAAAGTAAACTCTCTCTCTCTCATCTGAAACACTTGTACGACACAAATGAATCTCTCTCTCTCTCTCTCTCTCTCTCTCTCTCTCTTCTCTCACACAAACACACACACACACACACACACACACACACACACACACACACACACACACACCTAGCGTTTGATACGCAGTCCAGCAAGTTAGGAAAAAAAATTGCGCGCCTACCGTCCAGAAACCTCATCACTTCGTGAAGTCCGTCATGATTATGAGGGGGGAATAATAACTGTTAAATTCACGCCTCCATAAGTTGACGCAAGGGGTGCTGCAAGCTCGAAAATTTCCTCGTGAAATTCATGAAGAGACCGGTTTTACTGTGACTCAGACACTCCGGAGGCGATTCTATTAGGAAAAGCTTCCACTGTCTCTGAGTAGAGGATTGAAGGAAGAGAAATTAGCTTCATTTGAAGAGAGGGATTGTATTCTGTTTGGTTTCTGGGTTTGGAGATATTCGTATGTTTGCATAGTAGTGATGCTAGCATGATTTTCATATTTTTTTTCCTGTAAATGTATCAGTTATGGAGTATTTATCCCGATTGTCCTCTGTTCAGTTTTGATTGCGTAGAATATGAAAAACAGTTTTTCAACTAATGAAATTGATTGATTGATTGCCATTACTCTGCGGTTACCTCATAAGCTAATCATAATTTTTTCAAGCGAGTAAAAATTGTTTAATGCGTAAAGTATTCCATATTTGAGAATTATATGATCATGTAATTGGAGGCAGTAATTGACAATGCTCAGGGGTTTTCTGAAAGATAAGCAAATACGTTTCAAGATGTGTATTCTAGGTTTCTATGCGGAAATGACATGTAATTCAATAAGATGTATAAATACCTTGAAATTTGGTCAGTATTTTCTAAAAGAAAATGGAACAGCATCCATCTTAGATATCAGAACAAGTTACAGTCAGACGAGGAGTATGGAGCAGGAGTAGGCATGAAAATGTGTGCCTCTTTTTCTTGCGATCTCTGAGGGAGTATAACTTTTCCCCTCTGGCCAACAAAAGGTCCAAAGTATTAAAAATGCGTGGAAGTGACCCTTTAGCCTGGCACGGCGGCATAGCGTTCACATCATCCGCAACCATTTTATTTCTTTGTGGAACTTGAGTAGCGTTTTGCTCAAGGCTTAATAATCGTCACCCAACGACAGCAGCAAGAACCTGAGAGTGTTTTAAAGAACATTCAGCGTAGTTAGCCACGTTTTCAGAAAATAAAAAGGGGATTGGATGAGTTCAAAAAATTGTTGTACAAAAATTCCATCAAAGATTTTTTTCTCGTTGCTATATTTCCCCTTTTTCTGTCCAGCTAAGAAGTTTGCGACTTCTTTCTTTGATAGGTATTTTCCAAATATCGGAAGTGCATTTTGATGCCTTTCATGTCTGTTTTGTCTTTCACGATGCAAAACTTTCAAAGGGTCAAGTGGTTCGTCATCATTAAGCATTTTCAGGTTTTTACCTTAAACTTTACTCTTTCTAGGAACAGTCTAAAATTTATCGTCGTTTTTTTATTTGTAATTTTCTGTGTATTTTTCATCTTTTGAAATTGCAAACAGGTGCATGCGCAATGTGACTCAAAATATTCATGTTTCCATGGCTGGTACCAAAAAGTATAGATTGTGAAGTACGGGATTTTTTCTTAATAGACGTTGGTTTGCAAAATGGTTTATTTTTACAGATGCATTGATTGAAAAAATATAAGCTAATTGGTTTTCGTTGTTGCTATGGATGTCCTCAAAGGAAAAAGGGATAATTTTTTATTGACCATAAATAGTGCAACTAGGAAGTTTTGCGTTTATACCATTTAATTCTTTATATATTCCTATTTGACCGCGCCTCACTCCCACAGAAAATGTGAAATGCCTTGAATTTTTATTTATCCTTTGCCAGTATAAAGGTACGGTAATTGACGATGCTGTGTATTATACTGACATATGAATGAAGGCGCCTCAAAGCTTGTAATTCATACCCCAAGGCAGGTAGGGACCTAGCAAATCCTGTCTCCTTCCTTATACAGAAGCACTTCGAAAGGAAAGAACAGTCTGTATTTTAGCTTGTGACAGTCACTTTTTGCTCTCGATAAAAGGTGCAACCTTGATGCTCTGTAGTACGTGAAAATTACTCGGCTACAAGGAGTGCTTTTTTTTTTGAGTATCATACCCTGTGATTTTATTGAATAGCCATGTATATATGAGAAAGCAATATTTGGACTTGGATATGTTTAAGAGGAGCAGACCACTAAGTTATACAAGTGATAAGCCCAAAATTGAAAATTAAGCTCCTGAAATGTTTGTATTAATTTTTTTTTAGGAGGATATATCTTTATTCTGTAATAAAGTGATAGGCCCATAGTAATTTCATTTTAAGTAACTGCTTATAAGGGGGAAAATATTCAAGATTTATGAGGCTCTTTTCTTTAGAAATTTATTCTTAATTGTTCGTTTTATTTATACCTTTAACTTTAGCTTTTGTTAAATTCGTTAAATGCTTTAAGTAAACCTCTTAGTGAAAGCTGATAATTTCTCCTAGCAGACTTATTTTACGTAAGAAAATAAAGATATAACAGTGAATCTTAGAAACGTTTATCACCAGAAATAAATTCTTAATCTTCATCAGTTTAATCTACTGAAAATAAAGATATAACTCTCTTAGAAATGAATGGTTGTTGTGCAGCTGAAAGCTGAAAAAGGGGATCTTGTATTTTCCTGAAGTATCGTAACA
Source organism: Macrobrachium rosenbergii (assembly GCF_040412425.1). NCBI lineage: Eukaryota > Metazoa > Arthropoda > Malacostraca > Decapoda > Palaemonidae > Macrobrachium > Macrobrachium rosenbergii. Next base: position 22,516,955 of record NC_089792.1, read on the forward strand.
TTTAGCAAGAAACCTTCGTTTAGCAGGAAGGAAAGCAGTTTGTGAAACAAATTCCATATCCACCTGCCAGTTAATACGTTGGCTCATTCATTCGCTTTACGCCGAACGCTTACAGCAATATCATTCATTCTTTTTCTATTGTTTCAGCCCGTAGGGGAGTAGTGCCATCAGTGCACCTCACGCGGTGCCCTGTAGGCATTACTTAAGGAACTTTGCAGCGTCTCTACGTCCCCTAGCTGCACCCCATTTCATTCCTTTCTCCTAACGATTGTTTCATAGGGCAACTGCGAGGCTTTCCTCTTGTTACACCTTTCAAACCTTTTACTGTAAGTTTCCCTTTCAGCGCTGAACCTCATAGGTCCCAGTGCTTGGCCTTTGGCCTAGATCTTTTATTCCAGTTCCACTGTTTCGGTAAACCTTATCAAGTAACATTCATTCATTCGTTCATCATACGCTTACATTTAATTAATTTTTGCAACGTTGCATTCCTGAAATTGTTCGATATCAACACTTCCAACTCACATCATATTTTAGTTGCCTTCTTACAAATATTTATATTTTGTTCGTTGTCTTTTGAGTAGTTTGTTCCGTTATCACCATTCAGATTGTTCTTTTGAAACCCGTGAAATTGCAGGTTTGATTTTAAACAATAAATCGGGCAACGAATGTTATAGAAAGCTTGTCCACGTTTATTTATTTTTTTATTGTCTTAGGTTGGTATAAACATTGTTAATTTGATATATATATATATATATATATAACTACATTACAATGGGCAATGATTATTCATTTCATTTATACCTGAATGAAGCAGTCAATGTTGATAAGGACTACAGTTGTATAAATGACAAAGAAAACTTCATTTATGCCTAAATTGAAATCGTAGACCTGACTGTATTAATTATTTCTTAGTTTGGGAGTAGTTTCAAACATAATTGCAACAGGTTTCACAAATCCAATCGCTGTCGTTTGCATCCAAGTATTATAATTTTCTGCTTTCATTAAATGTCAGTTACTTTATTCATTTTTCCTTTCTGTGCAAGCGTGCTTGTCAATATACAGTTTTTTCTCCCTTTTCTTCGTCAGTTACTTTATTCATTTTTCTCCCTTTCTGCTTTCATTAAATGTCAGTTACTTTATTCATTTTTCTCCCTTTCTGCTTTCATTAAATGTCAGTTACTTTATTCATTTTTCTCCCTTTCTGCTTTCATTAAATGTCACAATTTTCTCCTTCATTTCATTAAATGTCAAAATTCATTTTCTCCTTTCTGCTTTCATTAAATACCACACTTCCTTTCTTTTCAACTTTCATTAAATGTAGTCACTCCCTTTCATTAAATTCAGTTACTTTATTCATTTTTCTCCCTTTCTGCTTTCATTAAATGCATTTAAAGTCAAAAATAAATTTCTTTTCTCCTTTCTGCTTTCATTAAATGTCAGTTACTTTATTCATTTTTCTCCCTTTCTGCTTTCATTAAATGTCAGACTTACTTTATTCATTTTTCTCCCTTACTGCTTTCATTAAATGTCAAATTCATTTTCTCCTTTCTGCTTTCATTAAATGTCAGTTACTTTATTCATTTTTTTCCCTTTCTGCTTTCAAAATTGACAAAAATTATTTTCAAATTATCATACATCCGCAAACAGAGAAATATAATGAAAAGGGAACTGGGACGGTTGAATTATATAGGGTTTGTTCGATATAGATTGGTATAGCTTTCAGTCATAGACCACTTTAACGGTATTGAATTGGGATTTTAGAAGTTCAGAGTTGGTGAAATGTATGTGAACTAGAAGGTTAGAGTAGAAAATTACTGTCATGTTAAACTTAGTTTCAGTAATAAAGGCCTTATTAATGTAGGACTATTGTTATATTCGTAAATAAGTTCTGTACCCGTCAAATGCACATTTGGTCGAAAATCTCCACGAAACTCTCTGAATTTGCATCCTAGGGCATGATGTAATTTTTATATTTAACATTGTTAATTTGATAACACTACTTAACGTTGAAATCTTATTGACTGTAATTTTTTAGTTTGTATACGTATAACTGTGTTTTGATTCGACGCAATTTTTCATGTTTGCAAATTTACACTCTCTCTTTTTAAGGAAATAACATAGCACTACTTATATTGGTTTCGCATTTAAAATAGAAATGATTTTTAAGGAAATAACACAGCACTACTTATATTGGTTCCGCATTTAAAATAGAAATGATTTTTAAGGAAATAACACAGCACTACTTATATTGGTTTCGCATTTAAAATAGAAATGATTTCTGGCGAAAAAGGAAAACTATTGCAAACTAAAATCTTCTGCAAAATACAAGATTACTAAATATAAAAAAAGTTGTAAAAAGCCAAAAAAGGACTGAAATATTTAACAAAATAGTTGACATTTGCTACAACTAATTTTTTTTTTTATATTTAGAACGCTACCTAACGTCCCTAGGGTAATTTTTTATTGGTTATGGTTTTGATATGAACAGTAAATTAAATAATATAATCTTATTAGACTTCGCCTTCCAATAATGACTAACTTACCACTTCCAAGTAAGTTGGGTAAATGGTTAAGGAAGTACTTAGGAATGATTGGTATGAAGTGCTGGAATTTGATCATATGAAATATCAAACGTATGTTGCCTTCAAACAATTCCATATTCAACCCGTTATCTAGCAGGTAGGTAAATGAAACGATATCTTAAATTACCTTAGAAATATATCAGTTGGTGCGTGGCAAGGAGAAGAAAAAATTCCAAACGATGTTGAATAATTTAGAATGCTATTTCATTGTAGGTCAGAGGTAACTACGCTCATTATACATTCAGAGCAAGCCACTGAATTATTCATTTACACAGACATATTTGCAAATTCCTCCCCCCCCCCTTGTGTGTGTGTGTGTGTTTTAGTGCCTGAGGTCTCTTAATATTTAGGTAACCAACTTTGGAGGACAGATTTTATTCCATTAGAGATTCAGCTACGACAATTTCAGTAAACAAATCAAATGAATGTAAAGCAAAAATTTCAGACCCTAAGAATAAGTTACAGTTGTTCATTGTAAATAATTTTCACTATGAAAATAATTGGGATGAGAGTTGGTGCCCAACTACTGCTTTTGATGTTCCCCTTTAATAACGATACTCAGAGAGCAATAATCAGATTATCAGCCACGTACAAATGGTACGAAATGAGTAACCGAGATATAGGTTACTGTTAGTGACAATTAAACAACATCAGAACCATGTGCAGATTTTATTACTGTGTTAATATTCGCCGGTACAACTCTTTGTAGACCTTTCAAAGGAAAAAAGAAAATGAAAAAATCAATGAGGAGTGGTATGTCAGCAACTCCGTACTAAAATATTTTATTTCTTTGTATGTTAGTGAGGTACATCAAGCCGAACAAATAAGTAAAAGAAGTTGCACAAGGTTGAAAATTCATATTATTTACCAATGTTTGTCTGTAAATAATGGTGGCTTGTGTACTCATGGGTATGCACTGGGTATTCATATCGAAGAAACAAAGAAAGGACTCTGGAGTTTGTATCACGAGTGCTGAGTTATTCATATTGTGTACACATCTGAGTTGCAGCTCATAATATGGACATTATTCTCTCTCTCTCTCTCTCTCTCTCTCTCTCTCTCTATATATATATATATATATATATATATATATATATTGTATATATATATATACATATATATATATATATATATATATATATGTATATATATATATATATATATATATATATATATATATATATATATATATTGTATATATATATATATATATACACATATATACATATATATAAACATATACATATACACACATATACAGTATATGTGTGTATATAATATAAATATATATATATATATATATATATATATATATATATATATATATACATTTAAATATATTTTCAAAAATAAAAAAAATATGCACGGGATTAGTTTATCAGCTGAAGCCACAGAAAAAGATTGAAAAGAAATGACAGCGTGCCTGGTACTAATATCTGACAGTAATCCAAAATATCATAAATAATACCAATTCACTCATAATAACAATCAATTCACAAATATCGGTAATAATAAATCACAATCCTCGTGCAGTTCAAAACTGACCCAGAGATGTCAAGACCACTACCAAGGGTCACAGAGGATGACCATCAAAGTCATCAAAACACAGATGTTCGACTCTCACGAAACACAGATGTTCACAAAAGAGTTGATGCGACAGCCAAACTGCTGTCTCAGAGGGATGCCTCCGCTCCATTGATGACTGGGGTTGAGCCATCAAATCATGCTCGTACTTGACTGGAGTTTCTCATCCTCGAAAACTGTAGAGGCCAACAGGTAACAACTACCTGCTGTTAAACAAGTCCATGCTGCTGTGTTGTCTAGATCTAGACCCTGACTCAATGATCACCCAAACTTGACTGAAGTTGAAAGCAACAGATGTCAACGTAAAAAAAAAAAAACACACACACAAAAACAAGTACCACCGGGTAAGGAGCGGACCCCCGCAACAAGGGAACAACCGACAAACGATTGTTTCATTAAAAACAATCGTTAAACCTTACAATATATATATATATATATATATATATATATATATATATATATATATATATATATATATATATATATATATATATATATATATATATATATATATATACACACATTATATATATATATATATATATATATATATGTATGTGTATGCATGTTTATACAGTATATAAATATATTTTATATATAATAATAAATATATTGAATATTTAATTATTATTATTATTATTATTATTGTCTATTATAATAAAATTGAACATTTAATTATTATTATTATTATTTAAAGATAATTACAAAACAATAAATGAAGAACAGTAACCAATTCTAATTTGTGAGTGATGGCAAATGACACATACTAGTTTCATCATTGTTTTTAATGATGATGATACCAGCTTGTGTAGACAAATCTGATACCGAGTTTAATCTCAGTCGCGAAGAAAGAAATCAAATATAAATGAAGCTCACCCAGAAAGTTAACGTATCATAAGTTAAGTATATCTTAGTTTAAAATGATTAAGCTGTATTTGACTTATTTTTAGAAACCAACTGGTTACTTAGCAACTAATGTACTTCTCATGCTATTCCTGTGTTCATGTTTTATCTGCTTATGTTACTTGAGGTTGGTTGCTCTTCACCTCTAACTTATGTAAATTACTTATAACACCTTCCTCATAAGTCTCTCTCTCTCTCTCTCTCTCTCTCTCTCTCTCTCTCTCTCACTAAGGAGTCTCTTTCTCTCTCTTCATATCTCTTGGAATGAAGTCACAGGATAAATTTCGTCTCAGATGCATTTATTCCGAGGCAGGGTAACTAAACATTCCATTGGCTTTCCCATGTTAATTTCGAATCAAAACTTACGTTTTCTTACTCATTTTAGGCACTTTTAAATTTTATAATATAATAAAATATTTTCCATCACTGCAACCACTGTTTCTCCTCACTTGGCAAACCTTTTTAACCATATGGACAGAAATTCCTCAAGAACCGTATACCCGTCTACTAAAACCCGACCAAGATCCTCATCAAAAATGTGAGCTGGTTCCCTGGTCAATGAGAAGCAGTTATTAATGGACTGGCATGGCCTTCGAACCTCTCTTGAGGATCAGCAATAAATTATCCACACCTTTTACTCAGCATTCATATTGTTTTCGTTTAGTAAATATCAAAGAAAAATGTTTATTTCGTTTTCAGCTTATGTTGGAAATTACTCTCCTTTATCTCTTTTGCTGAATTATTCTCTGGAAAGATGAAGTTGAAACGTACTACTACTACTACTACTACTACTACTATAATAATAATAATAATAATAATAATAATAATAATAATAATAATAATATTCTGCTTTCGTTGTTTATATTACTCTTACGCCTCGACGCACACGCAGGTGGTCATCTAATGAGAGAATGTGTGAAATTAAAAGATGGACAGGTGCTTATAGCAGGAAGGCTCGAACTTTCATTAGTCAGTTTCCACCTCGGCGGATCTGCGTTGTAAAGCTCGCAGGCGTTCTGGCCTTCTTGGCTGTAATAATTATTTTTTTTTTATCTTTTATTGAAAAATGTTCAATGTACAATATACATAGTCTCAAGCTGCAATATTAGCCTACATGAAATTTCCCATAACAATGTTCCTCAGTACCTCACTTTAAACCTATCTTTGATTTGTCTTTCCTTTATCATTTTTATTTGACAAATGTTCATCATACAACATTTACCTTATATTTAATCACAATGTTCTTTAATCTGTATTAAACGTGGAGGTTGGGGGTTTTCTACTGGTGTATTCCCCGCAGGTATTAACGGTGTAATGGTTTGCTCCAGTGCGGGGTTATTTGTAATTGTACGTCTCTCTCTCTCTCTCTCTCTCTCTCTCTCTCTCTCTCTCTCTCTCTCTCTCTCTCATTCCTCGATGGTATTGGCGCCGGCTGGTTTGGCTCTTTCTCTTGATAATTGTCGGAAGAAATTAAGTTCCCAGGATGTGCAACTCTTCAAGAAACCGGAGGCGGTCTGTCGCTGTAACTATAATCTTGACAGCATTAATCAACTCGTCCCTTTCCGGTCTCTGAAAGTAGCTCCCATACCAAGCTGATACACATTATACTCTGCCTTCACTTATGCTGTGAATTTCAACGAGCTAAAGCTAGTCCATCATATTTGGGAGGCAAATTGGTGCGTTATCCTGTAGCCTCTCTCTCGCTCCCTGAGATGGACGTTTTGGGGACCCGGGTTGCATCTGCGATGCAGCTGAAAAGAATAAATGGAACTGCGTATTTTGCGACGGTCCGTTAGTATTTCTGAAGCTGTACTGGGACGGTTGCGTGGTGTTTTGACTTGAAATATGGATTGGACTGGAATATAAAATTTAGGCCAGAGACCAAGAGCTGGAACCTACAAGGTCGTTCAGCGCTGGAAATATTGTTGGGACAACTGTTAGGAGAGGGTGGAAAGTAATATGGAAGTAAGAGAATATAGGCAAAGGCATAGTGAAAGGAATGAATGGGTTTGCAGCTAGGGGCCGAAGATACGCTGCAAAGAACCTTAAGTATGCCTACAGTGCACTACATGAGGTGCACTGACAGTCCAGATTAAAATATGGCATTGTTTTATAAAGATGGAAAGTAAAGGATGTTTAAATTGAATTAAATATTTTGTAACATTAGCTCCCGTAGTTGTGATGGTCTGTACAAAAGACCTTGATTGAAATCTATCACTGTTTTTAAGTAGGATAAATGATCACAGGATGGTGTTTCGAATGCCAGTTGGAAGATGACATTACACACTTTTTGTGGAATGCTCTATAATCATTTTACATATTAATTTTTTTTTTTTTAGTATTAACATTGCTTTTATGGTCATACTGCGATATTATTCACTTTTTATTCGGATTTCTACTAACTTTATTCGCATTGATTTTCTTATACGTTTCATTCCCATTCAAGTTAATGCAAATGGCAAACATTCCTTCCCTTTGTCTAAACTGATAATGCTTTGTCTAGACTTGATTCTTTGATTCCGTCAAGATTACAACTTCAGTGAATATTTTCATTTGCCTATTGTCGTCCTGCTGTCACAGGAGCAGGGGAAACACTGGAACATTTTTTTTTTCTTTTGTATACCGTAATGAAAAATACATTTTCACTGACCTTTTGTTACATAAATATTTCATGATCCCCAAGGTCAATGAGGTCGTTCTGTTGATTTAAAGTCGGAAGAAATAGTTTTCAAATACTGATCAAACCTTTATTATTATTATTATTATTATTATTATTATTATTATTATTATTATTATTATTATTATTATTATTATTATTGTTGAAACATGTTTTGTTACACTATACTATTAAACAATAAAGTAAAAGAAGAAATATATTACAGAAAATGGACTTGAAAAGCAATGTTATTCAGTTCCAAACAACCGTTAATAAGGTTTTCCTTATAATTACAAATTAATTTCTCCTGTCCTGAACACTAGAGTAACTTCGAAAAATGAACTACAAAGCACAAGTACTATTCGCTGTGACATCTTTCTGACATTGTTAGTGGTGTATGCGAGACTGTAACTGGTGTCCTGAGGTGCTTTGATATTGTCCATGCAAGATTGCAGTGAAGCCAGAATTCTGATGAGCGAAAAACGAGTATTTGCGTCATGTTTAAAGAAACCCAGTCTCTCCTCCCCCTTAAAATAAATCAGTTTAATTTGAATGTTTGGGGCTAGGTGAAACACTGACTGTTGGCTATTTATTCAAATGTCTGTGTATATTGAAACAAGCGCCGAAATTGTACACTTGCGTTGTTATGATAAATGAGGAGGCAGTATTCGTCAACTTTGGGAACGTGTCTGCTGGCATAACATCCAAATGACTAGTTCACTGTCGTTTGAATTATCATCAGTTGTCACGCACAAACACTGGTTGAATATAACTTTGCAAAGCAGGTTTCTCGTTCCTTTTGTTAAGTTAGTGCCCTTTTGGTATTGTAAAAATATTTTAAATGATTGTCACACCAAGTAGTACATTACAAGGAGCGACTGAACTTACGTACACTGATCATATGTGATGTTTGTATCATTAGAACTCATAAAAAGTCGACAGGATTCCAAATAAATGTAATTTAGTAAAAGCAGAATTATCCAACACACATACATACATACATACATACATACATACACACATACACACACACACACACACATACATATATATATATATATATATATATATATATATATATATATATATATATATATATATATATATATATATATATAATATATGTGTGTGTGTGTTTGTGTATATATATGTATATATATATATATATATACTCGAATATATATAACATACATATATATATATATATATATATATATATATATATATATATTATATATATATATATGTATATATATATATATATTATATATATATATTAGATATGATCATATATTATTATGTTTGTTTATATTAGAACTCATAAAAAAATCGACACATACACAAAAAATTTTAATTTATATAAATATATAATTATATATATATATATATATGATCATATGGGATGTTTGTGGCATTAGAACTCATAAAAATATTAAAAAAATTTAATTTAAATATTTATATTATATATATATATATATATATATATATATATATATATATATATATATATATATATATATTAACAAAAGTTGGGAGTAACATTTAAACGTCAGTTGTATGGGACGTCGTAGGTGCAAGTATCTATGAAGAAAAAAAAATTTTTATGGCACTGCAATAAATTAAAATTCAAACATAATAAAATGATTTTTAGCCAGCTCATATTAAACTCGAGTAGTTTTACAATATATTATCGGCAACTGTAATTCTTCCCAAGAAGAGAGGCTGTGCTTAATCACTCATTTTCCCCGGCCTAAATGCAGTTTAATCACTTCAATTTATCACCCTTGGTAATGAAACTTCGGAAGTGTAAAATGGTCTGTCTTTTTTATATAGAAAGATTTATGGGTGTTATTAAGCGTCTGGAAAGCAGCAATATGAATGTTTTATATATATATATATATATATATATATATATATATATATATATATATATATGCAGAATCTACTGGTCACTTTCAGTATAGAATAATATATATATATATATATATATTATATATATATCTATATATATATATATATATATTATATATATATATGTGTGTGTCCAGATAGGAAATAATCCAGTCATGCCTCAATGTTTCGTAATGCTTTCCAAAGTATGATTGAAATTATTAGGTAAACAAAAAAATTCAGCATAATTTTCAAACATAGACTCATGAAGTGCTGCGTCGAGATTCAATGCTCGAGTCTTAAATAAATTTTTTAAAAAAAACTATGTTTCTCGTAACTCTTGATTAACTGTGGACATGAATTGCAACTGTCAGAAATACTCGAATAAATGGCACTAAATTAGCTAGGCCCAGGAGAGCTTGTAGGTAACACTTGAATAAACAGAAAACGATTTGTTCACAGAGCCAGCTGGCATTGATTGTTCGTGTAGCAGTGTAGAAAGAGATAGCGAACGTAGTAAGAGGTTAAACTATTGAAATAAAAGGCAGAATGAAATTAAAAGGAATGTTGTTGAAGTGAGTTTGCCATACAAAAAAGATGATCGTGTGCAAAAGGATGAATTAGATAAATAGCAGGAAAGTGAAATAAGTGCTTCTAAAAAAATAAAGGTTAATGAACAAACGTAGAGATGCTACCTGAAGAGAAGATAGTCCTGTGTTAAGTATTTTGAAGAACTGTTCAATGTAGAGGATATAAAGGAATTGGATGTGAACGAACTAAAACTAGGATTGCTTACAGCTAACATTAGAACAATTATAAACGTCAACTTGACCATTAAAGATGCTGATGCTGGGAGACCAAGTACACTGTAATTAATTATTAGCGGCTTGGAGCTGTTCGGGATTTAGGTGACATGTTGTTGTAATTCCTGGAAGATGACGTCTTAGCTGCGAAATGATAGAAAATACAGAAAGTGTCTGGAATCAGATGAATTGAAAAGAAACAGTGAGCAAAGCGGGGAATAATTCAGGGCTGAAGTAAACTATATTTCCAACTGTCACTTACTTGGAAAGACCATTTTGCCTTCGCAGTATATCGTCTGTAGTCAATATTGGCCCAAAACAGCTGTGCATTTACTGAATGGCTGTTTACAGATACTTTCTTGCTCCACGACCTTCCAGATGTTACAGATCCTTGTTTAGTTTAATTAATTTAGTTTCAGTTTCTCTTATACAGTTTGTTATAGCCTTAATGACATAATTGTGTCCACATTTGGAGCTATTGTTCCCATAAAAACACGCTAATTACTTAACGATAATAAACACACACATATACTGTATATATAGGCTATATGTATGTATATATATATATATATATATATATATATATATATATATATATATATATATATATATATATATATATATATATATATATATATATACATATATATATATATATATATATATATATATATATATATATATATATATATATAAATATATATAAATATATATATATATATATATATATATATATATATATATATATATATATATATATATATATATATATATATATATATATATATATATATATATATATATATATATATATATATATATATATATATATATATATATAAATATATATATATATAATAGGTCTTTCATAAACCTGGAGGAAGAATGTATTGGTTGCAAACAGGGAAGGGTCTTATTATCAAGTTTAATTGTGGAAATAACTGGGTAAGCTGGAGATAGAAAAAAAAAAAACCTGAGAATTTGTCACGTGGGATTCGGCATCTGTATGGAACCTGTTTTATTTTGCTTCGTGTGTTATTAGCCTACAACATCGCCATTATTTTCCCCGTTTTTCTTTTAGGTATTTTTTCTTATATTCGACAGAAAGGGTGAACTGGATAGTTTACTTTTCATTTCGGAATTGGGCATACACAAAAAGTTGCGAATGGTTAGCCAAGAGTAATGGAAAAGATTAAATTGATTTTGTTGAAAAAAAACTAAAACGTGAGCACTTTCAATAAAACTATCAAATAAAGTACAGCCCCTTCGTACTCTTTAATTTGTTTTATTGAAAAAATATTGCTTCAGGCCTTTGGACCGCCCCATTTCTATTTTTCTTTTTCAGAAATATCGTTATTTGATTGACGGCTTTTATCTTTTTATATCGATTTTTTGTCAGTGAAGGTAGAGTTTATATTCTCTCCACTCTTGTTTATTGTGATTTTATCATGAATTGCTGAAAAAGTTTGTATATATATGTATAATTATATATATATATATATATATATATATATATATATATATATATATATATATATATATGTGTGTGTGTGTGTGTGTGTGCGTGTGCATGTCATGCTTTCAAAAGAGCTTTATTAAAATATGTATATAATTCCCGATTTGCCATCTGCTTTAGTTCTTACTTTAATGGTTATGTTTGACAGAATCCCTCCTTAAGGCTTTCGTTAATAAGTACTTTCATCTTATTCATCTTATAATATTTATAATACATATATATATGTATAATATACATATATATATATATATATATATATATATATATATATATATATATATATATATGTATATATATATATATATATATATATATATATATATAATATATGTGTGTGTGTGTCACGATATCCTATGAGTTATAGTATTGGAGTACGTGGAATCATTCCACAAACAAACGAAGTACAGACACTAAGAAATACCAAATAACCAGAACTGTAAGGAACTTAAATGAAATATGTAAAAATATTCAAGATATAAAATACAGAAATACCATCAATTCTAGTTAACCAAACACAGCTCATCTTACAGAAATAAGACAATTCTTAGCTTACGAAATTTACTAATACTTCACAATTGTAAATACGTCACAAGCACTCTACGTATGTGAACAAAGTAAAAGTACCACCACAGAAAACTAGAGAGAGGTAAAAGGTCCCGCATTCTGAAAGCGAGGAGGGCCGGTAACAAAACCGAGGAAGTAAACAGAAAAGAGAAGTGGCAAGGAGTCTCAAAAGAAGGAAAAGAAGGCTGGTAGTGTAGATAAACAAGAATTTCTTTTAACGTACGATTATCACAAGCCATAACAGTTATTAACAAATGGTTCGTAGAAGTATATATTTATAATTACGATATGCCAGTTTCATCCTTAGAGTCAGAGGAACCAGGAGCAAGGGAGACATGAGATATCTCGAACTTCATCTTCATACCCCTTTCTGGACTATTGCTGATTTTGCTTCCCATTTACAGCTAGGTCGACTGGTGGGTGGCGAGCCGGGAGTGAACAGATCATCTTGCTAGCGCGGCCCTGTCCAAAATTGTTTCAGTAGAATTCAGCTTAACTCGAGGTTCCCACTCTGTTCAGCTTTTTCTACCCATTGAGTATTCTCAGCTTTTTATCCTTGTATGTATACTTTATACATTACAAAAACATGTAATAAAACGTTCTGTATTACTTGTCACAAATAATAGTAACATAAGAGAGAATATGAATGGGAAGTTCCGTCTAGTGACAGAACGACGTTAAACAGTAAAGGACTGTTTCACAGAATACATTTTAATCTGCAACTCAACATTCGCTGTCACATTCATCATTATTTAATCTTGATGCACATATCCCTATTTCGCATACATAGAAACTAATGATGGTTGAATATGCTTACTTTGTCGATGTCAGTATTGAGAGCGAGAGTCGCATTCCTTCCTGTCGTTGGTCAGGGGTGGAACGTGGGAAAAAGTTCAGAGACAAAAGAGAGGCTCTAGAGAGAGAGAGAGAGAGAGAGAGAGAGAGAGAGAGAGAGAGAGAGAGAATAGAAGATAGAGAGAGCTAAACGCGGGTCTCAGTGTCTTTACTGGCCGTCTTTCTTTCTATAGGCGTCAGGAACTATCGTTAATCGTGTGAAGTTTTGTCATCACGCCGTCGCTGGTCTTGAGAATATCAGTGTGTGTTGTAAGATTCTAGGATTCCTTGTAGGATTCTATGAGTCCCTTTCGAAGAGATGCATGTTTGCATTTTTCATTTCTGTTGTGATTGGATAAAAAAATCTACGAGAAAATTTGTAATGGCACATTGAGGTTTTTCCTCTTTACATAAACTCAGGGGAAGATCAGAGCAGGAGATGAAAGGATCAACAGGGGGTTCAAGATCCTCAGGACATTAAACTTGAGGGAATCCATCTCTCCAAATGTACAAGGAAAGTTTTGTCTCACCGGATCACTGGATTTTATTGCAGTTGACCAAAAGTGTCGCAATGAAACTGTCTCTACTTATATTTTAGTACTCTCTCTCTCTCTCTCTCTCTCTCTCTCTCTCTCTCTCTCTCTCTCTCTCTCTCACACACACACACACTGTAAAATGTCCAACTTTATTTTCGCTACCAACAAACACTTGTTAGCCCTCTACCATCACAGAACACAAATGCACTATAATTGAATGCAGTCAGTTATGTCGAACTGGTTTCAAATTTAACATTTTACTTGATTCAGTGAAACATTCATGGATGGATTCATCAAATTCTTTAAATTAGTATTGATTCAGCACTTGACAGCAAATCACAAATAATATCTCATGTGCATATCTCATTAACACAGAATGGCATGCACAAACACAGTCTCTCTCTCTCTCTCTCTCTCTCTCTCTCTCTCTCTCTCTCTCTCTCTCTCTCTCTCTCTCTCATAATTTGTAGAAATGGAACGATAACTAATTTTTCAGCAAATTTGTCTACTGTTAGAATGATTATTGAAGAAGATAATGGACAAATAAAGAAAGAATGGACGATAGAAAATTTCTTGCAGATTCCTTATGTTAGCAAGCCTTTTTTGGCCCCAGGCATTGTAGGGACACGAATTCAAAGTAAAAAAAAATATGCGTTTTGAGCTGGATGCATTGCTTGCAAATGAGGTATAATTCACCGCAATTCACTTAAGGAGAAGGATCCAGTATGTCTACTCCTTGCTGGTCGAACATTGATGCCCTGTATGATATTAAGTGCTGCGTATCTGGCTCCATTACTTTTACTCAAAGGTCACTGGTCCATGTCAACAAAAATGAATGTGGTCACATTACAGAAAGCATATTATAAGGATCCACATCTTGTGGCAGTTACAACCGGATATTCCTATTTTTTTTTTTTTTATCTTCAGTTTACCCGCCATGAAGATATACTGATAAAAGAAGTTGAATTCTTCAACTATACTGCACGAAGGAAGTGGATACTTCCGCATTGTAGGATAACGTAATAAAATTACATATATCTGTCACCTTCTCGTGTTGTTATTATTAGTTCCTAGTTAATTATAAGAGGTCAAGTCCATAAAAAAGGACTTATTATGAATGTTATGCGGTAAGTATCCAACCACATCTATTTTTGCATTTCAGTGGAGTTTAACGAACATGCAGGCATACAGCACATCTTCATATAAATAATTGTCAATTAACAGTTAACTTGCAATGCAGGTAAGAATGCCAACGTGTAAAATAAAAAATGAATGGAACAAAGAAAAATAATGTATGATATGAATTATAACTGGAACATATAGTTATATAATTTATCAAAGGACTCAAAACTTATAGTATATGAATAAAATGTCAAGAAATATATTCCAAAATGAATGAACATTACTTACAAGGTATGAAAGGCTTCTGGCACTGGCCAGAAGGATCCTGTGACACGTTCAGTCAAGAGGCATTGGCAAAAAGGGTGATAGCCCAAGTTTCTTTTTGAGCATTACTTTGATAGAAGTTTGGCTTAAAGAAAATCCTCTTGACAAGATTTAAATTCTGATCAATATCTTAAAAAAACCAACGCGCTGAATTATATTTTCTTTAGGAGGGTTAGAGCTTTGCAGCTAATGACATCTAGGAAGCATTACATATAATGATTTACTTGCTGTCAGAATTATATGACACACTCTATTATCAAAAGATATCAGCTATAAGACATATTCAACTGCTCAAATGCCTTTGGGTCAATCACGTTGTTTGATTAGAAATTCGCCTCATAGTTTATTTTTACCATCTGATGGTTAATTTCCAGAAGGAATATAGCACGTGATTGAAGAAATGAAAAATTCTCTCCCCTTTAATTATATATATATATATATATATATATGTATATATATATATATATATATATATATACACACACATATATATATATATATATATGTATATGTGTGTATATATAGTATATATATATACATATACATATATATATACACACACACACACACACACAAACATCAAGCTACAAATTGTTTAATATCCAATTCGCTCTCCCTCGGAAATAATACCGAAGGGGAATTATAACTGATAAGTGGTTCGTCACCTCACAGGATCGAACTGCCGAACATTGAGGACCAACGACGTTCAGTGACGCCCTAAAATAAACTACCCGCGTATCAAGAGAGGTTTAAGTTGATACCGACTCTGCCGCACAAATCAACGTCGAATTCAGGTATTTGTACTTGGCGTCGGCATCAGTCCACGTCCGCCATGACAGCCGGTTGGTGCGTTTTGAAACACGTAGCTATATTATAATTTTTATCAATGACTATTATTTTATATACACAAGCATTAAACTACAAATGTCGTTTAATATCCTGTGAGGTGACAACCATATATCAATTATAATTCCCTTCCGGTAATATTTCCGAGGTAGAGCGAATTGGATTAAACGACTTTATATATATATATATATATATATATATATATATATATATATAGTGTATATATACTATATATATATATATATATATATATATATATATATAAATGTGAGTGTGTATATATATATATGTGTACAGTATGTATGTATATTAAGCTATCTACTGTAAATGTATAAAAATGGATGTATGTGTGTGTTTGTTCCAGCATAACTCTGTAATGCATTGAGCGATTTCAATCAAACTTGTTATACACATGACTTACTATCGCAAAAAAGAGTACTGTTGGGGTAAGACATCACTAGCACCAATTGGCACCAAAGGGGGTGAGGGTGGGAAGAGCTTCCCTGAAGCGGGGCTGGTTCTGCCCATAGACTTAGTAACCAAATAAACTCTACTGGTTTATCATACCTCATTTCGGTATACATATGACTTACCATCCGGAAAAGAATACTGTGGGTGTAAGACATCACTGGCAACAAAGAGGGTGGGGATGGGAAGGTGGTGACATGCAAAAATAATCGAAAATGACAGATATTAGTGTCCAATCCATAGGTTATAAGGTCGCTGAGATGAATAGTGACACTCCCGATGCCCTTTAAGTCCAAGTTCAGCCCCGATAGGAATTGTGGGGGGTGAAAATGGGTGAAATATAAAGTTTCCAAAATGCTGGGCAATATAATTGAAGCAACAATCTTAACAGGAAAGGGAGAGAGAGAGAGAGTAGAGGGAGTGTTAGGGAGGAGAAAGAGGGAAAGAGTGAGGGAGAGTTGGAGAGAGAGAGAGTAGAGGGAGTGTTAGGGAGAAGGAAGAGGGAAAGAGTGAGGGAGAGTTGGAGAGAGAGAGATTGTTTGTTGTCATTCAGAGTTTTCCCGTGCAGCGCCGGGTTGGTCAGCTAGTATATATGTATTTATATATGTGTATACACACATACACACACTCATTTATATATATATATATATATATATATATATATATATATATATATATATATATATATATATATTAGTAGAATTGTCTGACTAATAAAATAATTCCTAAAGTAGTTTTAAAGAAATAACATGTTAGACTCCAGAAATCGTTAGGAATTCCGTGTAATGCATTGGATTAATGAAATTCATTAAAGAGAGTGGCTCTTCAGTGAAGAACTACTAACACAATTTAATTTTTGTGTAGTTTTTAACACCACTTCCTTCCCAAGTTAAATAAATCTCTCGATAAAATACTGGAATTCTGTCAAGTAAATAAAATATATATTAAGGTATTGAATTGTATTATTATTACATTTCTTAATTGTTCTTGTATAAGAATTACTATTTTGTAAAAGATTTATTAATGCCTACGGCGAATTTTCGTGTGATTTCATAAGGAAGAATCGAGTTTCTATAAAAGTTAATATCGACAGTAAGAAGGTAACAACTTGTTTCGAATTACGTACATGTTTCCTGAAAACGATAATATTCAGAATGTTTTAGAATGTAATGGTTATTTATTGCTCTGTTGCAACTACATTAAATAGCATCTCTTCTGGTGCAAATTAACTGGATTTCTTATCATTGTGTACAAGAGATGGTAACGCTTGAAATATATGAACGCTGGAAGGTCAGACGCAGAATGCGTGCACTTGTCCTGATAGCCATCCTGACAGGTCTTAACATTGCACTCTGAAACTCCTAGGCATTGCAGTTACCCTTAGGACCGGCTCACTGACAAGGAAATTGTTTGTGGTTATGTTATTACTTATGTGGTTGGCCTTTATTCCCATGCAGTTGAGAACAAAAACTCCAGTCTTGAGATTTTCATTTTACAGTGAATGGAAGCACAACAAACTTGTCTCAGGATCATTTCTACACCAAACTATTCAAAATCTAGAGATTGAATAGTTTGGCTACAAATTCTGATGCGTACTTCTGATGCATCGTAAGAAAATGTTACTGTCAGTTTTGTAACAGTCAATGTTTCACTGTCAATTAGCTAGGAAATAGCTACTAATGGCACTAGGTATTTCCTGATGGCATTACGTTCATTGTAATTATTATTTATTCGGTCTATGATCTAATCTGAATTTCATTTTAAATGCACTGATAGAACATTAAAAGAGGAAAATAATTAGCATACTAATTATTACGATAAGATTTAACTTTAAATTCTATCAGTCATGGTAAATTATTACGTGAATATAATCTCTGAATTTGTATTTATTAAAATACCAACCAGATTTTATATTTCCTGTTTGGTTTTTGAGAGGAATTCCTATTCTCAGTACAATTCTATTTAAAATCAAGAATGACTAAATAAGAATAATTTAGTTCGAGAGTTTGCATTATATTATTTTTCAAAATATTGAACGTTCGGTAATGGGGATTATTATTTTATATAACGTAATAATTTCCTGCAAGCTGTAAACTACGCGTTGCAAGTGTGTGTGTGTGTGTGTGTGTGTGTGTGTTTGTTTGTTCTCACAAGCATTTGCACTGAAGTCTCTTGTTCAGACTTTACATCAGCATTATTCTTTTTATTGTATTTAATTGATCTTATTATCAATGTAACATTTAGTAATAATTATACATAAAATACAACTATAATAATTATAATTGTTAAGTTGGATGTCTGTAACATTTTAAAACAGTGGAGTAAATAACACGCATAAAACCAGAATGATATTCACACTATTTGGTTTTATTATTGTTATCCTGAATCACTCAACCAAATAAAAGTTGTGTGAAAATCATTTTAACTCAATTAGAAATCATTCATTTTACTTATTCCGAACACGTAATATAAGTCTAGTTATCTCATGTAATTATGCTAAAGACCAGGCACGACTAATTTGCACAAAGGCTAGAGTACAAATTCGTATACATATCTCTCTCATTTACCGTTACTGCGCGGAAGCCAAGAGTTCAGTGCTGTTTCAAAACATATTAC
>NC_089792.1:22541198-22558698 GCF_040412425.1 Macrobrachium rosenbergii
TTATCTTCTTGGCATGAGCTTATTTTTAACATACGTATCTCTTGACTGTCACTCGTCTTCCCTCCTATTCCTTGAAAGGTACTTAGCATTTTCCTTTTAGTTTATTTATAGTTTCTTTTTAAATAAATTGCCTTTTATAATTAATCGAGTCAATTTTATAGTATTTTATGTTTGTATGTTCCAGCCTGATGATGAGGCTTGGCCTCAAAATGCGTTGCCAATAAATTGATGAAATGCTGCAAGACTTCTCCTTCTGATGCCTGTTGTGTATATACATATATGTATATATATATATATATATATATATATATATATATATATATATATATATATATATATATATATATATATTAATTATAATACAAGAAGTCGCTGCACAGACGACCCTTAATTTGCACATATTTATTGAAAGTAGAACCTAGATATCAAAACAAAGTTATCAACATTGCAAATCTGTCCCTTTCCTTTACCTGAAACAGACATTTAGATGGCACGGTCGAAAGGGGCAAAGATGAGAGGCTGGGTGCCACTCCCTTAAGCAGCAGCCCATATAAAACAACCTTCTAAAGGCAGATTAAGCTGCTGAATTGTCTTTCCTTTCGCAGAATACCTGGAAAGAGGCAACCAGATGGCTGAACACTTGGGCAAATACATCTTTTGCAGACGGTCACCAAGGCCTTAAAACGAGAAGGACAGGAGAAATCTCAGTTAGTCGTTGGTTAGTCGTGGAGCAGTCGTTGGACCGTCAGTCACGATGCAGTTGGGCCGTTAGCAGTTAGCAATTTGCAGTTAGCCATGCACATGGGTGAGTGATACGAGATGCTGGGAGGTCATCCTCCACCCTTCCACCCAGATATCCACACAGACTCTGACGTGAACCCAGTACTACCGTCATCCTCGAAAGGACCTGCCCAGGAACCTGATATGATGTCAAGTGTTATTGATCGCCATCCTTCGGAGACCCGCTTCCCCTAGGGTAAAGTGCGAGTAAAGACATTTCTGTCACGACCGTTTGCCCCTTTTGAAGTGTTACCGAGTGCCAGTATTGTTTCTCATCCTTGTGTCATTTGTTCAGTGCCTTTTGCTGTGTTTCTTGTTCCAGTGTAAACTGTTCAGTTATTCAGGTTGGCACCCTCAGTCAGACTTGGCACCCTCAGTGCAGACTCGAGTCACATTCCGTGTTATATTTTCCTTTACTGGCGTGTAATGTGTAAATCTCTCTTACAGAGGACCTATTCGGTGCACTCATCTTGGAATGTTTGCCCCCTCAAGTCTCCAGTAGGAGGATCTTCAGGCGTTGCAAGCCCTTTAACAGTTCAATTTACCCATTTCCCCTCCTAATGCCTTCTTTTGTAAATATAATTCCTTAATTTATCCCAAGTGTTTACGTAACATTTCCTTATGAAGTAGAGCTTTCATCTCCTAAAATCATCCCTTGTTCTTTGTTTTACGATTTCCCTTCACGCAAGTCAGAACCCCAAGGCCAATTAAATAAAATTTCCGTTGCCGGCCTGTAAAAATCACTAGAAATCACATAACCCTAGGGAAATTCGTAAAAATACATATATATTCTGTATGTATATTTTTATATATATATACATGTATATATGTAATTGTAATAGCCACAATGCCCTCTTAACTTCTCAGATTCCTTGCTCTTTTTTTGATAGTTGTCTCTAGATTCCAAGTGCAAGAAGTATGTAGATATTATGAGATCTGGTGGCAGGAAACCAACCCGGGTCCCGTAATCACAACAGGTCACATGGTGAGGTTGGCAACGTGATATTGTGATTATATACCCGGTATTTCCCGCCATATCATATATCTTCATATTTCTTGCATATCTTATTTGTATGACAAGCGTATAAAAAAAGCAAAGTATTCGAGAAGTTAAGAGGGCATTGTATACTATAATACATATGTATCTAGTAAAAAGTGACCAGTAGATTCTACATATTTATATATATGTATATATACATTATTTATATATATATATATATATATATATATATATATATATATATATATATATATATATATATATATATATATGGTTAATATTATAAGGCATTTTCATTCTCTCTCTCGCACATGCAAGCATTCTGGACCTCTCAATATTTTTTGCCCTTTCCTCGTATTCGCTGCTTAATATAGCTTCCAAATTAGTGCTAATGAACCAGACCTGAACGGTCATGCAATTAGCATTCTTTAAAAATCAGACCCAAAAAAGTACAAAAGTACTTCAAACTGCCAGAGCCTTTAATTTAACCAATGAATTTTAATGGAACGAAAGCGGGATGCGTTGTGTGCCATTGCGGTACGAGGAATTTTCCCCCAGAATTACACGATATTCATATGTTTCGAAACTGAATTTCACAGAGCTATTTTAATAAGTATTCTCACACGATGTTAAATGGTAATAACGGTTCTGCACACACACACACACACACACACACACACAAATGAAAGCAATGGTATTAAAGAAAAGAGGAATATTTGAAAATTATATTAATTCTTGAAATGTGGGTTTTGGTTAAAAACAATGTATTGGAAGGGGTGTAATACAGAAAATTCAGACGTGAAACGGAGTACTAACTTTAAACAACAAAAAAATGCGCTTTTTCGGCAGCTGGAAAATTTAATTGGGAAACAGATACTGAATGATTTATGCAAATGGACAAATGATGTCTGAAGAGATCGCTGTCTTTGTTGATTGAGTATTTTGATTATTTCTTTCTTGGAAATCATTTCACATATATAGGCATTTGGTCGAAGACGTAAATTTTAAAATTTTGCAATGTTAGTCCTTTGGTATTTATCTTACTCATTTATTACCCAAATGCATGATAAGAAAAACTTTTGACATTCGAACCCGCATTCGCAGGATCGGAATTTCTTCATATTCTTGCTTTTGAATCTCAAGCCGTGTAGTAAGAAGCATAACCGAGAAGTGTGAGGAATTCGAGAAATTAAGAGGGTTATACATACATATATATATATATATAATATATATATATATATATATATATACAATATATATATATATATATTTTTATACCACATAAATCAACTATTTTTAACCACAAATATCCACAGCCATGTCTCGTATAATTTATAGCAGCAATTGTCGGTTCAAAAGCCTGATGGTGGAATCAGTTTGGATTAAACAAAGAAACATCATGAGTCTTTCAAGAGGTGCGTGGGATTCAGATATTATAGATAAAATCTTCCTCCAAACAGCGATTCAGAAGATTAAAGAGAAACTGTCAACTGGAGTGGATTAACGGCTGACCGATTGGTCTTCTGGTATAATACCACTTTTCTGTAACTTTTTCTCATTCACTGTTTGCCTGAGGAGAGAGACAGTTTGGTACCTGAAATGTAGCCTTTATTTTCCACATTTTGGCGTTTCTATGGGTTCCCTTATATTTGATGGAATTGTGTTTGAACAGAAAATATTATATATATATATATATATATATATATATATATATATATATATATATATATATATATATATAGTGAGTGAGATTGAGAAAAAAAAAAATGGTCCTTTTACTTAGTGAAACTAAGTAGTAGATTTTATTCGTATTTGCCAGATTGTCCTTTTGATGAGCGAAACTAAGTTTAGTTATTCTTTGGT
Source organism: Macrobrachium rosenbergii (assembly GCF_040412425.1). NCBI lineage: Eukaryota > Metazoa > Arthropoda > Malacostraca > Decapoda > Palaemonidae > Macrobrachium > Macrobrachium rosenbergii. Next base: position 22,544,842 of record NC_089792.1, read on the forward strand.
AAAAATAACAACATCAATTTTGACGTTATCTTATCTAACCGAATTGCATTGTTTATGGCGAATCCTGCTTTTATTTTAGAGATATAAAGTATTAGTGAAACAAAGTGCCAATGCGTATATTTGGCCAAATGAAGTTAGTTTCCGTTTTTTTTTCTTGAACGAGATATTCCTTTTAATTTGAAAGTAAATTAGTAGTTTTTACCTTTTATTCCATTTTTCTTTTGAGGAATATGCTGTTAAACTATATTCTATTGGAAAGAAATATGCATAACACATTGAGGTGGCGTTTGCAACTTTCCAGACTTTCTTCATAATATTTATTGATTATAAAGCATGTAATGTCATCATGTCATCCTTAAAATGTTATTGAAATATTTACTCAAAAAGATTCTTCTTCACTTAGAGCCTCCTATTTGGGTAAACTGTTCAGAGAGAGAAGGTTTGAGAAGCTGAGAGTCTAGAATTTAACGAGTTTGCTGATGAGAATGATTTAATATTTAAATTATCCAGTTTGAGAGAGAGAGAGAGAGAGAGAGAGAGAGAGAGAGAGAGAGAGAGATTAAAGTCAGTTTCAGGAGAGAGAGAGATTTAATATTCAGTGAAGAAGGCTGATGCAAGTAGCTTTAACCGAATATTTTCCAGAATCATTTTTTAGTGAAGAGAGATGAAGGGACAAACTATTCCATTAACCTCAGTCGCTTTGATGGTTGATGCTTTCGCTTTGTGCAAAAAATGTTTTTTATTTAATGGAATTAGCGAGGAGGTTCCAGTTAAATTTGATACTTCTGTTATTTAACCTAAAATTCTCTCTCTCTCTCTCTCTCTCTCTCTCTCTCTCTCTCTCTCTCTCTCTCTCTCTCTCTCTCTCTCTCAGATAATATCTCCCTATCGATACCTAACCACCAGGCAGTTTTATCCTTATTTCAAAACAAATTATGTGTCTAGACGGAACAGCCACGTGCTTTCATCAACAATTCAGTTGTTGGTGAAGAGAGAGAGAGAGAGAGAGCGTCGGCTTGCAGTGAAAACGTATAGTGTAGTTTCTCAAAGAAGACAGTGTTTGATTTAAATATTTACATTTTTCATTTTGATTATTATTCGTAAACCAGAATCCACCTGGTTTAATGGACAATTAATTTCTTTTCTATATATACAGTTTTTGTATCATTCCAATTTAAAATATATATTGGTATAGATGTATCCTTTCACAATCATCTGTTCAAGTTGAGAATATTGTTAATACTTATATTTCTTTATTATTTACGAGTTACCGTCTGCCCATCATTCTTAAGTAGTCCTCATTCACTTCTTTAGGATGCCCTAATGTTTGTAGGAACTGACTTGCTTTTCATGTGCCCGTCCATGTGATTTTTTAAAAGTAATTTTTCCTAATATGAAATGTAAGAACTGAAGCAAACTGACATCAGTTTTTTTTCTTGATAATCGAATGTAATAATTTTAATGAAGTTTTGCAAATTCTTCACAATATTCATAATTATCAAGGTTACGGTAGCCTGAGAGGGCTAGATATGTATGTGTATATATATACTGTATATGTGTGTGTGTGTGTAAGTGTGTAAATGATTAAGGCAATCACATGTACTGAATGTAATTAGTGCTGGTCCATACATCCCAAGAATCTTTCCCTGTGTGTTTGTGTGTGCGTGTGTGTAAATTTAAAATCAAAAAAAAACATCCCAAGAATCTTTCAAAAAAAAACGAAACGATTCCTCAAAGCCAATGGAAAGTAGGATCTCAGATCACCTCCAGAACAAAATTGCACGTTAAGAGCAGAGGAAGTAAAAGCCTTTTCTGTTCCTCATTTTGTAAACTTTGACCTTTATCTCTAGCAACCGTGCGACACAAGCGAAAATTTTTACATACCTCAAGGAATTGGGTGAGCCAAATATTCTACTTTATTTCGTTTCAACTTCCTGATTTCGTTTTGTGAGCATTTTTTATAATGGTTTAGGCTATATTGCTACGTATTTTTATTCTACTTTTTATGTTTACTTATGGTAAAATGAGATTCTTTATATATATATATATATATATATATATATATATATATATATATATATATATATATATATATATATATATATATATATATATATATATATATATATATATATACATATACACATACATACATACATATATACACGTGTGTGTGTAATGTGACGACGGATAAAGAGCAATAGGAAGGGGAAAAGTTATGCATGTAGAATTATACAGAAAATTGAAGGGCAAAGTTGAAAATACCATTACAAATAAGAAGTATAATTCAACAGACAGAAAACTGCCAAAATATTGCATGGCTTTGCCATCATCTTTATGAACAAAGACTCAGAAATTTCCAGGGATCGGTCTCTAAAAGTTATTTCATGATTAGACTGTGATGTCATATTAACTGAAAATGTGACTTCGGAAACTTGAATTTCGTCCTAACCAGGATTTCTATTCAAAAATTCATCAAAAATTCTTTATCTAAAGCCAAAGTAGTTTTTCCCTGCATATCTCAGAAAACACAGAAAACTGGAGCGCAACTGGATGATAACTGAATTGAGGTCAGCAGGAAAATATGGGAAGCACATTGTTTTGAATACAATAGGAAAACTGTCGTAAGGCAAAAAGGTTTAATCATTTCATATAACGTTTTGCAAAGTTAAATAGGGACTTTGGGATTTTCTCCTTTTGTAACATTTCACGTGTTGTTTTACGTGCATATATATATAAATTATCAGGTATTCTGGATTTAAATGAAAGAATCATTTGCCGCTACAGTGTACTGATGATATTACAGCTTTATTCATTATTCATTGTTTAATCTTTAATATTTGAAAGGCTTTATTTTAGTTTCAATACCTTATTTGGTGGATGCGTGTTCCATTTAAATAATTTTGATTTTCATGCAAGATTGTATATTGAACAGCTCTGAACAAGTAAATTATTGAGATTATAAAAAAAAAGGTTTGAAGTTTTAACGTTTTTACAGGAGCAAAATATAGTTTCTTATTGTTTATAGTGTAAAATGAAATATTTATGTAGCAAAGCAAGTAACCTGTTGGATATTATTTTTACTTCATATTCAAAGAAAGAAGGCTCACATCATTCTTTATTCTATAAATGTGTTGCTAATGGAAAAAAAAACACACACACACACACACCATATTATTTACGTTCGTTTATCATTCAAGTTTGTTAGAAAATTATAGTTTTTCTTGCCCTTTGAATAAATATTTTTATAACCGGCAGAATATTGCTCGTGCAAGTTTGTAGGTTGTCATGCAATATTCTTAAAAATAGTGCTGATAATATAAAATATAAAATTGCGTGGTGTTTTCAGTTGTATTAAAATAAAATTTATCTTTTTCAGTCACAAAAACAACGGATATTTATTTTGGAAACGTTTCTCCTGGGAAAACATGGTAGGTTTTATTGTTACTTCCTTGCAGCTGTTAACCTTTATAATGGAAATTTTCTTTTGAAATGCAGTAGCTTTTGTTAGTTTTGTATCGGATACTATTTTAAAATGTTTTTATTTTTATTACAAGTTATGCGTTTAGGGTAATTCTTTTATGCTAGTTTCTTTTTTTTTTTTTTTTTTGTACAATTAGGACATTTAATACTACATCTCTTTACGAAATATATCGTTCGGATCCTGTTTCTTTTTTTATAGCCCGTATATTAATTAGTTGAGAACTCGTTATATAATATGAAAAGAATCAATGAAAACAAGTGAAAATAAAACTGCAAGAAAATTTCTTGTTTTATGGAGGTTTTGAAGTATTTTCTCCGAATCACTATGAAATATTTCATTACATTTAGACATGAACAGTCCTACCAACCGCGTTGACAGAGCATCAGTTGTATAATGAGCTGTGATTTCACGCAATTGATTCATGAGTGAGTGGAGTTTGGCATTCTAATGTTATCAGGCTATCATCTATTTAAAGTTCTTTCTGTTAAAAGAAAGAACGTTATTTTAAGTTAGCAAATAAGATATAATTATAAAAGATATTACATAATTTATAACTTCCTTTCTTAAACTAAATACAGTTGGCTTTCCTGAAAGGTGGTGAAATGCACTGCCATATGAGGTTCGATTGGCACGCCTGCAACTCCGAATGTTGAGTAGACAGCTTTGGATGCACGATAATCTCTAAATCATATATATGCTAATTTTCTTTTTAGTGCCATCAAAAACGTCAAATTGAAATAGAAATTTTTAAAAATATGAAGGAGAATTCAGATAAACCAGAGGAGGAAATTGGAAATATTTTTTTTACAAATGTTTCCTGGGAGTTGCATAGGTCAAGAATGAATGGTAACTGGTAACGACGTGTGAACGGAGTTATCTGGGTTTTTAGGGGTTACACTAAATATCAGGATGTGTAAAGCGGACATAAATTGAAATTGACTAGAAAACCCACTTTTCCTGAATATATGGGATAAACATAATTTACTGATTTCTTTAATTGTGTTCTTTAGATGTTGTTCAAATAATTTTTATCTTTTTTCTGCTGATATGAAATTGTTGTTCGTTTCAACTCTTAATCATATTCATATATCAGTATTATCTTTACTGAAGTTTTATTAGTTAACATTTTTGTACTGAATGAAATTCTTTAATGTTACGTTATCAAACGGCTGGAAAGGAATACATTATTGATTATGAAAATCACTCACGATATATGAGTATTATCTACCACCCATTACTGATGGTGATTGTATATGGACTCAATATGAACAGTTTAAACACTTCTCTCAAATTTTGAGTGCTAAAATAAAATTCTTCAGAAGAATCCTCAATTCCATACGAAAGGTTCCTTTAAATAGAATGTTATGGTCAATTGGGCATTTCGAGGAGGCCATTCAACGCTTGAAATGATCAGTTACAGATTTGCATAACGGCCATGGCCCACTGGTGAAACCATGGCCTGGTTTTCAAGTGAATACATTTAACTTGATTATAATAAAAATAAATTAACTATATAAAAATAAGAAAATAAAATAAAAACAAAAGAAATAAAAATCTGAAACTTCAGTGTAAAGACAAAACTTAATTCATTTTGTTGACTCATTGCGTGCCTTCATTGCTAAGATCAAAATCAATGCCGGTAATTTTGCAATGTTCATTTGTGAAGTTGTTGAGGTGAAAAAGAATTCCCCCTTGTTTCCAAAATGAAATAATCAACCACCTTCAAAATTTGGGTCAAGAATTTTCCAGATACTCCCTGATCTTGAGTCCATAGATCTGTCATTTAAAGATCCATTTAATATTGAGTTAATATCAAGAGGAATACAAATGATTTTTGGTATAAAGTATTTTGCAAAAGAGTCTGTACAGGACTTAAAAACAAAAATTGGTAGCGTGCCCAATAACACTTGACCTTTCTCCTCCACTCACTTATGCCAGGCTTTTCTCCCTTATAAATCAAAACAAAAGCAAAAACATGAGGTGGAGGATGACATGCGATACCTTGTCCACAATTTCCCCCCGATTTGATAAGCTTGTAGAAAAACAAGTAATCTCATTAGCTCTCTTCAGACCATGAACAGCAAAAAGTTGCGTTGTATGATCTTTTGGCCATGTTTCAAGCCGTAAGGTCAGTAAAATAAATAATCAAAGTTCAATTGATTTCTGGATTAAAATTTAAAAAAAAAATTTAAATAATGCATCTAGAAAATTCTGTTTGAGCATGTTAAGAAAATGTTAAAGTTCCTTAAATAGATCGTATGTTTTATTATAACTCGGCTATATGCTAAATCTGAAGGATACTGAATTTTGCCCTCATAATATGGGCCATGGTCTGAAAAAGTTTGAAGACCACTGCGTCTAGGAAAATTCGGTAGTTTTCAGAAACTGTTTTAGACTAAGCCAGATACCGCTTGCTGAATACTGCCATATGCCTTTTGTCTGAAACATTAAAGGAAATGATGCAGTATTTTATATTCTAATGGTATGGATAATTTATATGCAAACATTGTTCCTGAATGTTTTCATTTTTATTGTTCTTTTGATCATAATCTAAAATCAATGTGCATTTTCATACTTGGTATTGTATTCATTATTGCTGTTTACTTTTTAACAAATATATTTACGAATATGTAAAAATATACGTTCAAAATTTGCACAATCATATTGATAATACTTGTGAACTTTTGAACATCATAAACAAATATACCCCTATGAATAAGGCATCTGATCTTTGCTAACTGCTGAGACCTATATTGTATCAAAAGAAGAGGCTTTATAAATTAAATGAGCAATCGAATCCACAGTGGTGCAGTTTAAGAACAAGTTGTATTCCCTTTTTTGTGAACACTGAGATGCCAGAAAGGACAATTATAACGAAGATAAAAAAATAACTCCAGGAACGTGATTGTAATGATGATCTTGGTTTGGTTGGCAGCAAATGAGCAAAAATTTTAGATTTACATGAAGAGAATTCTCAAGATATCGGCGAATGATGCAGTGTTTGCAGAGTGAATTGATGCATTCACGCACTACCATTATCCTACTCAAGAGTATAAAACGGTTAATGTTACTGAACATTTTCTTACAGGGGTTCTGTGGAACAGAAGCGTCTGGCATCCCTGAAATCCCGGAAATGGAGTTTTATTTGGTTTAAAACTGGTTTAGAATTAGCAAAAAAAAAAAAAAAAAAAAAACTTCGCTTGCTAACTTTAAAAAACTGGTTCCCTCTGCAAACAAAGTTTTCTTGATATATACTATTTTTCTTGCCGCCAGAGGGTCAGCTTTTTGCGACTAACTCCGTTCAGCAAGAGATTTTGGATATCACTTATTTGGAAGGACAGGCCTTACAAGATTATCTTCGAATTCTTCGTTATTGCGAATTCTAGTTTGGACATGAACTTGTTGCTTCTCCTTCCGCCTCCAGTGTAATTGGATTTGCCATTATGGAAGTTTAAATCAAGTTAGTTGGCCAAAGAATCAAGGAATTTTTTTCTTGACATTTTTCACGAAATATTGCAGAGATCTTGTGTAGGTTTTTTCTTAACATTAAATTTATGTTAATATATTGTTCTTCTACAGAATAACTGTTACTTATTTTTTTATTTTTTCGTATGAAACTTCTGCTATTTTTGGTACTGGTAAATTTTGCGTTCTTAACATCTATGTTTCATATCCTCTGCCTGTATGTATTGCGTTACATAATAATCTTGGCCTAAAAATTGCTGTAAACTAAACTACATAGTCGATAATTGTTTACATCTTCATTGCAGTCTCTCTCTCTCTCTCTCTCTCTCTCTCTCTCTCTCTCTCTCTGAGTGCTTGATTGTTAGTTCTCAGGATGAGTTTGTCAACCCTATGCCCTCTCAAGCTATGGCAGCAGTCGTCTACCTTCCAGGTACCTAATCACTACTTGGGAACAAAAGATATTTATCGGAGCGTGCCCATCACGACTTTGCAACTCTTTTTCGGACATTCATCAAAGCAATCAATCTCGGAGGGAGATTTATGATTGCATGGTGTGCTGATTATTTCTTACCCAATCATCTCAAACAATGAAATCCTCTCTCTGATTAAGTTTTCCCACGCCCTCATAATCTTCCAAAATCTTGGAAGCGGGTCTTTTCCCTTTGAACCGGTTTCCTGAAAAATACCTTTGTAGTGTTGACTTCTGCTGTGAATTATGTTCTTCTTGGTAATCCGGGTGATGCTCTCTCTCTCTCTCTCTCTCTCTCTCTCTCTCTCTCTCTCTCTCTCTCTCTCTCTCTCTCTCCAGTTTTTCTTAAACTTACAATTGTATATCACTGAAAGAGAATTTTACCGTTGAATTGCACACGTGTTGATTTATGCTGTGAATTATATACATGGTGGTAAGACTGGGATCTCTCTCTCTCTCTCTCTCTCTCTCTCTCTCTCTCTCTCTCTCTCTCTCTCTCTCTCTCTCTCTCTCTCCCGTTTCTAATCGGACTGTTTTGATGTGTGATAAGGATGGATCTCTGTCTGTCTGTTGACAGCATCTGTTACTTGAAAGGTTGTCCTTGGGTTTTCCTTTCAGTTGAGCAGCTTTCAATCATATTTCATCTGTTCAGAAAGGGAATTAAACTGGGATATGTCAAGGGAGAATATTTGAAAAGAACTTGATTGCTTTTGAGTTTTTATCGAAAGTGATGCAAACGCCATTTCTCTTAACACTTCTTCTATTCGAATATGATTTTCTACTTTAAGGCTTATTGCCAACGTTGTAAGGAAGAATATATGTTTCTGGATATTAGTATCAAAAGGAGGTTTGTTGACAAATATATGATTTCAGTGTTAGTTACGCCTTTCTCTCTGAAATTGGACAAACAAGCGATGTTCCAAATCAAACGTAGTATGTTTGCCGGACCAATTTTGCTTTTTGCATGAGTTTTCCAAAATAGAATTTTTCTCTGAAAGTGCTGTTGCAGAATCATGCATACAGTATATCTGCATTGCAGGAAAAAATAAGAGCGAACCGAAACATTTTGATAAACACGGATATATATGGAACGCTAAATTAATATGACTGGCTTTCGAAGGTCGTAAAAAATTGGGATAATACATTAATATATGCATTTGATGTCACGTATCGAGGCTTACCTAACGGCAGTCCGTGAGCTTTGCTAAATTAGCTGTTCGAGAACGTGTTTGATGCCCGAAAATAACGGGTATCTGTCAGTCAGATGCATCGCATATTCGTGCACATTAATCAGTGCGTGAGATTCCGGGAAATCAGAAAGGAATTAGCTCTCGGAGATTTATTAGTAACGGCTTGTATTGAGCTGAAAATAAAAGGACAATTGGACTCTCTCTCTCTCTCTCTCTCTCTCTCTCTCTCTCTCTCTCTCTCTCTCGATGAAGAATGCGATGAAGTCTGTTTTATGATAAAGATTAATATCCCCGGCAACAGTGTCGCAAGTTTGATCATCACATTTAACACTCTGATATTTAAATCTAAATCTCCAGCTACACGTGTCTGCTGCTGCAAGCGTCTTTTATAAAATATATGAATTGTACGTTTTCAAAGAAGATACATTAGCTGCAATTATATATATATATATATATATATATATATATATATATATATATATATATATATATATATATATATATATATATATATATATATATATATATATATATATATATATATATATATATATATATATATATATATATATATGTATGTATATATATAAATATTTATACCTTAGTTTTTTTAATGGTAAGTGTTTAGGGTTTTTGAGTTTCTGATTAGGTATCTATTAGTGGTAGATTTTCCAAGAAGATTTGTATATTCACTTCGACCATAAACATTTACGAATGTTAATGTTTTGCCTGAAGGTAAATGATAATTTTCTCATTATTCAAAAAACATTAAACCTTTCCATTTGTTTTTTGTTTTTTTTTTTCATGTTATTCAATACATTAAACCTTTTCTCCCTGATACAGATACTTGTTGGATTGAAAAATTGTAGTACTCTGTCGATTTGCCAACACGGCAGGAATGTATTAACAGTATTCCATTTTAGAATCGTATGGTAAAACTCCAAAGAAATAATGCAACATCTACAAGTAGAAATCATCTGTTGTGCGTCGTGCAAGGGTGTATATCCTAAAGAGGAACAGTATGAATCACAGATCATGCATCAAAGCAATGCATGCTAAAAGCAGATTGACTTTAGAAATGCTGCAAAAATAATGTTAATGGAGAGAAAAAAAAAAAAAAACTATGTACAAACAAGACAAGACTAGAGTACAGCCGACTATCCCATTACTGGCAAAAGGAGGAAAGAAAACATTGCAATTGTCAACAAAACATACACGGATAATCGGCTCGCTATGCTGAGCTCACGGGTTCGATTCAATTAAAGTCAGTTCTGACGCAAAATAACTCCTGAAATGAACGCTCTTTTTAATTTTCATCTACCTCTGTATCGTCATCACTGCAGGTTTATCGGTTTTATCGTTTTATCGTCATGCGAATGTTTTATTTTGACACTCATACATATATACATGCATACATTCATACAGATATATATATGTGTGTATATGTATATATTTTCACGTATTTATAAAATTCGTCCCCTCAGTCCGTTAGTTAGGAAATCAAATTTAATGGCGGCTGGAGGAGACGCCACAGAGGGGGGGTGGGGTGAACTTATGTAGGCCTACCCCCATATCACCTGATTTAGGGGAAACCATACCGATCTCTTAGCCCCAGCATCGTACGATTTTTGGGGGATAGAAAGCTGTTAGGGACAAAAAGACCAGTCAGGGCCGTAAGTGGGCTGTAAGGCCTATCCCTTTTCGAACTGTGTGCTTGCTGGCTTAATTGCTTCTTCCAGATTGACCGATATCTTCCTGCCCCATGCTTGAAACGCCTCACACCCTGCCTGCACACAAGCACTCCGTCACAGGCTGAAAAAGCATCAAGTCGGTGCAGTCTCCCTTTCCCTTCACACTGGCAAAGTTCGAGACTCCTGCGGCCAAAATTTGTCTTTTGCAAGGGAACTCCATGCACAGATGAAATAAGAATCCTGTTATCTGGCTCTTCGAGCGGCTGCCCCTGCCTTGTGAACCAAAATAGCCTTAGATGTATAACTGCCATCCTGCCACGTGCAAGAGTCTTCTGATTAAGCAGTCCAGGGACACTAGACACAGTTTCCCCCTGTTCAAATCCAGTTGCGTTAACCACCAAAAATCGTGTAACCAGTCCGCGGTAAAGTTATTAGCTTGTCGAACTATTTCAGGGCTGTAGCCCATTCAGATTCAACTATGTGCTACGCATTGCCTAGCTTTTATTACATATTGTGTATGCTTGCTTGCTGCTCAGTCAGCCCTTTCATATTAATTTTCTGATTGCTCCGCTTGTAAATAAATTCAGTTTAAAGAATTTACAGGTTATTTTTCAACAAGACGACCTCATTTCTCTGTTTACTAAGATGTCATATCAAATTAAGTCAGTTTATTCGTTACATTTATCGCTTATATTCTGAGCGCTAGGCGTTGGCCCGAAAGGCAGTGACAAGAAAATCCATTTTCATTCTTCCAACCGGCCTCAGAATATAAATATATATATATATATATATATATATATATATATATATATATGTGTGTGTGTGTGTGTGTGTGTGTGTGTGTGTGTGTATGTGTATTTACAAACATTAAGCAGAATATAACAATTTCTGAATATTGCCAAAAGGGAATTATGTAAACTATATATATAACCTCTAGGTTGTCGATCGTTTATCACAATTCCCTTCGGTGATACTCCCGAAATTGAGCGACCTATTAAACATTTGCAACCCCAAGTTTGTGATATAAAAACTTTATATATATATTTATATATATATATATATATATATATATATATATATATATATGTGTGTGTGTGTGTGTGTGTGTGATCACACACACACATATATATATGTGTGTGTGTGTGTGTGTGTATGCAGATTTTAAGACTTAAACATTAACAAACTGCTACAAATGCCGTTTAATATTGAGCCAACTCTCTCTCATTTCCTGAATATTGCCAAGAGGGAATTATAATTAGTAAACTATTGGGTAGCTGGGAGATTCGAACGCCTAACAGTACGGATCGACGACTGTCAGTGACAGTAACCCCTAGGTTGTCAGCCTTGTCGAATCGTTTATCAGTTGTAATTCCCTTAGGTGATACTCCCGAAATTGAGCAACCTGGATATTAAACATTTGCAACCCCAAGTTTGTCAATATAAAAAAATGACCGTGTATGTGATAAAATTTCATATATATATATATATATATATATATATATATATATATATATATATATATATATATATATATGTGTATATAATTCAGTACACACACACATATATATATGTTTGTGTACAGTTAAGACTTAGATGTTAGACTTAGTTATAGTGTGGTGAAAACTGTTCCATATTGGGACAGATTTGCTCCGCTGAGGGTAATCCTGTTTTTGAACGAGCAAAACAGGAGAGGTAATAGTGCTGGCAAGTAATGAAAATCTAAGTTTTAAATGTATAAAATGTATTCGATGGTACTGAAATTTATATGTAGTTTTCTTATTTAAGATTTTATTCAAACATTGCGGAAAGTCCTTTGTTCAAGTAACGGTCTGTCGACATACAGATGAAGTCTTCTTAACAATATCTAAATGGTATCCTCACATGCGCCAGGATTACCGTTATGGCCATTTGAATATAGGCAAACGAGGACCCGGTGCAAATTAGCAACTATGTTGGCCATAGCACCGAAACTTAGGCTTAGTCTAAAGTGTGTACTAGGCGTTACGTTGAAGAAAACGGCAATGATCATAGTGGTGCTTAAATATTTTTTTTACTTCCCAGTGAGTCCAAACACAAACTAAATCTCACTCTCTCCCTCTCACGAGCCATGTTCTGTTAACACCCCACTCGATATCCGTGATTTCAGATTTGCCCTTTTGCAGGTCATTTCGTGTTTAGGTTTGTCTTCTAAGTGAAAAAAAAATTGTTTAAGGTTACAGATGTCATGAACAAGCTGAATGGAAGATCCATACAATGGTGCCGGGAATAGAAAATCGTGTTAAAAAGATTGATCCGTTGGCTGTAGGTCTACAGTAAAATGTAATAGTGGGTTGCACTTTAAGGCCGGTCTGTTGATATGCCCATGTGAGAAAGGAGAGGGTTGAACTCCACCTAACAGATCTGTAACGTCACGAAAGACAAAGGAACGTGGCTGGAGGCAAAGTAAGGTGATAACTGGGTTTCTAAGCTGACGAATTACCTTTCGGACAATCCTGCAGAAGTGATATGAGGAGAATAAATCATACGTTAGATTAAGAAAAAAAATTGCGGTGTTGTAGTAAAGCAACTAATATTCAAAATTAAGACAGCCATTTCAATTCTGTTTTATCCCTCTTTGACACATTTTGAAGCGTTATGAAGCACATATATTTTAATAGAAGCTAAGAAAAAACGTAGTGGAAACGACACGGGTAGTTAAGTCACTGAAATACAACGAGCAAGCCAGTTAAAAAAGAAAACCGACTAACAGTAAAACAAACGAAGGAGTCTATAAATCACCTTTCCGCTCTGAGAGGAAGCCAAAGCAGAAGTGCATATAAAGGGGGAGGGCAGCTCTCAACTTTCCACCAGCCAATTCCCTCCGAAGAGTCTGTTTGTTGTCTCTCTCAGAGGGCGTCAAATGAGATCGTAAGACGGATCAAGGAACAATGTTATTATTGTAGGATTTGCACCCGCCCCGATATCGGGCCTCTGACGAGCTCCTCTTTTGGAAGTGATTTGCTGCTGGTAATGAGAATTCAGGGAAGAGGAAGACAAACACGTTCTTATCCGGTGGATGGAGGGTAGAGTGATCAGTGCGATTTTCAACTTCATTTTCTCCTTTGTCAGAAGATGCTCCATTATCCCGTTGAATTAAGGTTCAGGGGTGAGGCAAGAAGTGGGTGCCGTGTAATTAGTCGGAGGGACGACCTAACCTTATAGAGTGAACTCTATTCTTCAGTTGTAATTCATTCTAACATTCTTGGAAAGAACATATTAGCAACATGTTTCAGTTTGAAATCCGTGAAAATATTAGATTGGTAAGTCTTGGTAACTGGTGTATTTATATATGCATAGTACAAGCCTTTATGGTCAGCTATGTACCAGGAGACTGTTTAGAGAATGAATGGTCGATTATGACTGTCACCCGGGGCTATCTGTGGTATCAGAAACCGCATCTTCGAAGTTCATCAGTTAAACAGTGATGACAGTGATTGTTAAAAGACTTCCATTCCTGAAGGAATAATGTACCGCAAGACATACGATAAAAAGTAAATAGTTATGAGAAGGATTATTATG